>NW_028262369.1:37735000-38035000 GCF_047370975.1 Nipponia nippon
GATCCTTAGTATCCAGTTCAAGCTCAAATGTTGCTTGGTGGGTCAGAGTTTTGGTTCCATAAAACTTAGCTGTGGGATTTCAAGTGTCAGTTATGCTGGCAGGGGTCAGCCTGCCTGGGAAAGTGGAAGTCAATTGTTCTGGGAGGAGAAAACTCCATTTCGATAGCTTTCATCGGTCCTCTGCTTCTATAGCATTAGTCTGAAGGGACTCATTTTGACTCATGCCAGTTGTGGAGAAACTCTAAATTATGCCTAGTTTCATCAATGTTATCAATAAGAAATACATAAAAAAGTACTATTGATGCTGAGATTTGGGGAGTATTTTACAGCACATCAGAATAAGGTGACTCAGAAACATAGCTTATGTTAAACATACTGCTACTTAGAAACATAGATCATACATGTGTTACTACAACTAGATTTCATATTGGTATTGGGGAATGGTAACTACAACAAATTTCCACAGAAGCAGTGTCTCCATAGTATAATGCTTACAACAACCCTGCTGCCATAAAATAAACAAAAATGTATTTTTAAAATATATATATATAGAATATATATAAAAGCACAAAAATTTCTTTTGAATTAAAAAAAAATGAAATTCTGGTCAAAATATCTTCTTTATTATTTGAATTGCTTATAAGCCATCAATGGTTGGTGGAACACAAATCAACTAACAGAGCCGACTTTCTTGGTATTTTGCATTTACTTCTGGTGGGTGAAACACAAAGCCAAGGTGCACTCCTAACCACTTTTGATCATTAAAAAAATCCATGGCAATTTTAACAAGAATATGGGTGTTAAATTAATCACAGTGACCTGGCCAAATTCCAGTTCTGGTAATTACATCCTGCATACCTAAAATTCCCCCTGCAGTTTCAACTGGAGAAGTTATTCTTCACTTTTGCTCTTAAAAAGCATTGTATATAGTGGTGCTGCTAACATAACTTTTGGTCCAAAAAAGTTTAATTTCAATTGCAGGCAAATGAACTGAAGAACTTTTGGGTCTTCTTAGACTAAACGTACCCGAAAAACATAACTGTTCTGGCATGTTACTTTAAATATCTACGTTATGAGGGGAAAAAATAATAGGATATTCCACCCCTTGCATGCAGTAGAAGCATCTATTTACCCATTACTTCTCTAGTTAAGAAAACCTTACCTTTGCCTTCCGCAGCCCTGACCTGGAAAATCACACATCCCACTCACTTGACATGGAGTCAGGTGAAGGAATGCAACAAGCATCCTCACAGGCTCTCCGGACAAATAGCACAAAAACTCACTTGAGGTCTTGAATATGGGTCTTAGGGAGTGCACAGGCACTCGCTGTCTCTGCTCTTTCAGAAACCAACAAAAAAAAAAAAAAAAAGGGAGACTAGGATTCCCTCTCTACTCTTAGAAACCAGAAAAATGGCAGGCACAGCAACAGTGCTAATCATTCTTCCTTTCCCACCAGCAGTTACATATAATAATTCAAAGTCCAGCGTGTATCTAACCAATTAACCAGAAAGATTTGGATAGAAACCAATTGTGAAAGTCACCATTAATTTCTAAAATAACTAAACTATTAGGCCTTATGGCCTGCCATCATTATATCAGAATCCTTCATGTAGTCATTAGAAAAAGGCTCTTATTTGCTTTTATGGAAGCATACAGGATATTATATGTAAATACATGTATATGTAGAAAGACTGACAAACATTGTATACAAGCGAGTAAGAGACCAACAACACGCTACAGTGAATCTATCAGGCTGGCATCGCCATGTCAAAAGAGAACACGTCCGTTAAGGTAAGACAAATACAGGGGACAGGGAGACACGCCGACACTGGGCTGCTCCAGGCAGGTAAGAGTAGGCATCTGTCAGTCTGCCCCTGTGGCAGTCTCCTCTGAGCTGGCCCTGCTGGCTCCTCTCCAGGTAAGCTGCTTTCTGAGCCGAGGACAAATGTGTATTGTACAGAAGGCTGGCTAGAGTCTTCCAAGTTACTATTAAGGCATGCTTCGTAGGTGATAACGTCTCTAAGTGTAACAAGCAAAATATTATGAATTGATTTTAGCGTGAGTTATTCAAGATAAGATGGAATAGGAACAGTGGCTGAAGCAGAAGTGTTTAAATGAGACACAGGGTCTGTTCCTTGCCTCTGACCTCTGCAGATAAGCAATAAAATTATACGTGGCTGCAACAGTATTCTGTGTCAAGAGTATTAAGTGGACAGCTTCTAATTACCTTTAGCTCATGAAGCTAAAGAGCTTGATCTATTGCTTAAAAGCTTTTTAGTTTAAATTATTTTAATCAACAATTCTATTTTTAGCAGTTGTTTCTAAGATGCTTTTCCAGTAAACGGAGGTGGGTGGGAAGGGGGGTTGAGAGTCTGGTTAGCTAGCTGACTCACCTCCCAGAATGCACAACCTTAAAGTCCCCAGCTCAGTAAGAATCTGCCAATGTAAAAATGAGATAAAGGCGCGGGAGTCTGGGAACCCTACAACAGTGGCCGTATTTTCTAGAAATCCTTTTTTTCCTCCAACTGCAACAATGTCTAATAATATCTAATGTATTTTTGTCAATGTGGTGGGACTCAGTGTGAGGAGGACATTAACGCTCCCTTGCTTTTCTAAGCTTGGTTTCAATCCCTGGCAACATTTTCCTTTTATATGTCCCCATTCATGGTGTAGGGAGCTAAGATGGGAAGCCCTTGACAGGGTAGCTATTGGGCATGAAGAATCCAAGAACCACGGAGAGGGGAGGAACAGCATATGATGTTAGTAGTGAAAACATATTGCTTGGTTGCACCTTCTCCCAGATGAAAGAAATGGCTCCGGAGAAGAACAGTTTTGATACATTCCATGATCACTCAGACTCTGGGAAAAACAAATGGTGAGAGGGAAGCTAAAAGCCATACAACTTCTGAAATGTTGCCACAGGATGCTAGAAGTACAAGTCATCCACACAGATCCAAGAGTGTTTTCACTAACATAACTTTTATTAAAGGCTGCAGTTTTATTCTTGGGATCAAGTTTAATAATCCAACATGCTTTTGGGGCATTGATTAATCCCTTGATGTTCATTTGGCTAATATGCAAGTGGGCTGTTTGTCTACTATTCTTCATAAAATTCGGACCAGAACTGTATCAAGCTATTCTCTCACTACAGCACAGGCAATCTAATGAAAATATCCCCATATGTCACGAGTCAGATATTAAAAAGAGGAAAAAAACAACACAAAAATCATGGACTCCATGACTCTCATGAGACTATGAAAAAGATTCATCCTTAGCTATAATAGCAAAAATGACCTTGGCACAGGGCATTTCCTGAAAAACGAAGGACTGGCTGGGGTTAATGGCCTACAGCTTTGCCTGAGGCCATCAAGTCTCCCAGTCAGTCATTAATCCCCCGGAAGTACCCTGGTGCCTTGATCATTTCTACTTAATTAAAGTCGGTGATCCCCAGGATGCCTCCATTTCACCAGGAGACTCTTTCTAGTTACTTCAAGGAATGTGCCTCTCAACTCCCTCCCTCCGTTTCTCTCTCTCAAGATATTTGACATGACATGTTCCAATTTCCTTTTTAATGGCCAATGTTTAATATGGCTTACAAATAATTATTTTTTCTTTCATCTTTGACATGAACCCTTAGTCCAAAATTGAAAAATTAATTCTTTTTTTTTTTTTTTTTTCCAAGGGAAAAATACATCTGTGGTTCCCGCATGAGGGACATTGAACCCAAAGTAAATAACTACCAAGGTTTAAAGAGCTTCCATCTTTAAAACAAACAAAACCAAAAGCAATACATCTAAATGAGGAAAAAAAACACAATTATGTTTTGGGGATGAGCAGAAATCACACAGGATGATTTAATGAAAAGTCAAAAACGAGAATCTGGTCTTATTGCCTTTTTTCCCCATCCAAGTCTCTAAGCCTGGAAACACTTACCAGAGACTTAATTTAATGATTATCAGCAGCCCCACAGACTTCAGTGGAACTATGCGTACGCAGAGGTAGGCACTTGTGTTTTCAGGACCAAAGCCTACATTTACACAAAATAAAACAAACAAGCCAGAAGGGCCACCAGTGTAGCTCTCTTTAGGCAAGCAATTGTATCCCACCTACACTCTGTTAACAGGCTGTTTCAGGCTGCCAAATACAGCTCTAGGTTTTTAACATTTGAAATTCCAAATGGTGATCTGAAAACAGGCTACATATTAAAATATACGTTCTTACATACATATGAAAATTAATGTACAGAGTTAGGTCTGCATCATATACAAGAGACAGAGACGCAGTCACTGTCCCAAAGATCTGATAACCCAAAGTCCTGATCTTTCAAATCTTTGGTACCCCATGTGGTGGGAGGCTGCAGTGCATCTTCAAATTAGTATCCGCACTTAAACCTGTACTTATTGCTCATTTTTAATGCACCTGATAGTTTGGAGTAATTAAAATTCTATTTTGAACTTTGCAGCCTACTTCTACCCCTATAACAGGCTGCACCAACACTATAGATACACTTCCCTGTGTCTGCCTAAGTTCAAACCAGGATTTTAACTTTGTAAAGAAAGCCAGCGGCTACTCAAGACAACAAAGGAGGCATTACAGTAGCCTTTCAAAACTCTACAGTGCAATAGGTCATGACAGTGTCTTCTTTGGCAAAATAGCAAATATTACAAGTATGTACATGTGTGTATGGTCCACCACACACAATGGACAAATAAATATCTATATATATGTGCACACACTATACGCTTGGGGTGCACGTGTGTACAAAGAGAGAGACAGAGAAGGCATGTATAATTTTATAATTTCTCAACACTATCACAGAATGAGAATATAACTAGACTGATTCATTACCCTAGCAATTTTGCAGAACAACTTGACAAGCTTGTTGATTCCTACACAGTCAGGATGTTCCATAAAAATAAGAAAATAAAATTGTCATATGATAGTCATATGTATTGAGTCAGTATTACTAATACTTTATTTCATGCAAGTCAAATACAATGACTTACACCAAGTTAGACTGTGAATCCACATACACATACACATTGCATCATAACTGGCTACTTCACAGTCAGTGACAGCTTAACTGAACTTTGACTGCTATCAGTCCAATTACAAATGTAAATTTTTCTCTCCTGATTATGATAGCAGTGACCCATAATGTTTTTAGGATATTTTTGCAATTATTTGACACTACATGCAAGACATTTATGGCTGCGATTAGAACAATTATTATTAATTATTCCCACTGAAATAACCTGTAGGAGTCCCAATTCCTGGAAAGAATTAGGTGGTAGAATTTCCCAGTCATACCTAAGAAAGCTCACATTTGCACTAAATTTACAAGTTATTATTATATTATATATAATATATATTATAGATATTATACAATTATGTATAATTATTATTATAATTATATATATAATATATAATTATTATTATACTCGGATCACCACCTCTGTGATTCTCCAGCAACATCATGGAAGTTAGAGTTACCATGGGTCCCTTTTAAAATTGCCCTTTCAGGATATAAATAAGTCTTGACAAAGTCTGCCCAATCTTTTTATTATTTCAAGTTTGATATCACTAATACTGGAGGTACAACCCTCTCCAAGGAAGGACAAATGTGCTATAATGAAGATGTCCGGATGTTGACAGCTGCAGGTCTGAATCCCAACTTTCTTTTTCAGGATATGAATGTTTTCATCTGCTATTTTGGTTTACAAACAACAAGCAAAATGAGCCTATATAAACCACCGCAATGTTGAATTTATCAGGATAGCTGAAAGAGCTTTATGCCTCTCAATTAGCACTAGTCAGAAAGAAGTACATCCCCACACAATGTGGAATAAGTGCAACCCTGAGATGGCTTCCATCCCTGAGTAAGTACATCCTGTTTATGACTTCTAACCGTTCATATTTTATTTGCTGCTCACCTTTTAACAATGACGCTTCTCTTACAATGGAATGAGCTAGGGAAGACTGATACCAAGTTTAATTTAAATCTTTTTTGATACCTCCCATGACCATAGCATTGCTTAAACGTTACTATTTATTGAACTACATTCACATCAAGCATCCGCTAAAGGACCGCAAGGAGATTCACAAGTACGCAGTGAAACATAATCTAAAAGGAAATATAAGCCAAAACGTTGGTGACTCATAGAAGCAACATAGCATAAAAACGTCTGCATTCCCCACTGCATGCTTTTCCATTAAACAACAGGACATTTCAAAAGTTTGAGATGGTACCTGCAGGAGCTCAGTTGTGACCATAGAGAAGAGAGATTTTGTAGATTAAAATGCATTATTGGCATTAACTTGAGAGAAAAATGGATCCATGTATTAACAAAGAGAGAGAGAGAGAGAGGAGAAAACAAAGTAGTTTCACTAATCATTTTACTGATCAAAGAATTCATTTTCTAAGTGCTCAAACTTTGAGTCTTTTGGTGAGGACAAACTTTGAACCCTGTTTAATGATGCTCTGGAAGAATTCCTTCTCTTGAACTACAGCTAAAAGACTTGTAAAAAATGTTATTTCAACACTGAACCAGTTTAAGTGACTGACTGAAACCACAATGTATGAGAAGTATAACTCAAGCTTGGCAGAACAGAGCCAAATAAATAGTGATGATAGGCGACATATCTAACAATGTAGTCTCAGTGTCTTGTCATTAACACAATTATGTCAGTACAGTCAATCAGCACATTGCCTTGACTTTAAAGTAAGATTCTGAATACACATTTTTAGAGTTGGAGGAAGGAGGACAGAGGAGAATCATTGTATTTAAAGCCACAGTTATTCATGGCTTTTTAGGAAAACAAGGTTATCCATTTATAATATGCTTTGTGCTGGAGCAATGCTAAAATGATTCTTATGAGTTCAATACCATCTGTAATAGCCCTCTGGCTATACAAAACAAAAAGGGACTCAAGACGAAGCATTCCTTTCACAAATGAGAAACTGATTTACTACCTGAAGTGATAATTAATGCCATTCAGTTTGGTTTCGAGTGGGGATGAATAGGACAAAATGAGAATGCACGTTCTCAGAATGCTTTCCTCTCAAAAATGTTCTTTGCTATGTGCTGGGAGGACTGACAAACCTACACCATCAGCAGTGGCAAGTGATGGCAGCTGCCAGAATTAGCTATTCCATAGCAAATGACTACGAAATGAACCACCTTTGTGGCTTAGTGACGCAGCCTGTATAGAGGCCCGGATAGGCAGAAGCACATTCACTATACCAAGGCGGGGGTATAGTCCCTATGCTACTGTAGTCCACAACAGCAAGCATTTATTAGAGTGTTCTTCAGGTAAAATTCACCTGCATAAAGACTTCCACGGGAGATCTGCCTGCTTCAAGACATCAGTTTATTTTTTAGATAAATTGTTAAAATAACACCGAGGCCCTGGCATAAGCCTCCAGATGCTGGGATGCTGAGAAGGAAAGCTGCCTAAAAATCCTTAGGTTGTGCCTTATGACTGCAGCTGTCCTGAGAAATCACTGCTGGATTCTGAAGCAGCAGCCAGGACAACATCCAACAAGCTAAACCCTCACAGGAGATAAATTAGGTAAGAACCTTGCTTCTGCTAATAAATCAAATCTGCCATATAACAACATGCTAATACGCTTGGTACTTCCACTCTTTGAGATGCTCCATAAGGGCTTTTGAACTAATTGTGGTATGCTGAGCAATAGGCTAACACGCCACATCATTCCGCCCCTCTGGCCACTCTGACCAAATCTCTGTAAGCTTCTCTGACCCACTCCTGGCTTTCCTGATAGCTCTTCATGTAATTCTTCTCTGATCCTCACTCAGCTCTCCTGATACCCTGACTTCTGCTGTATCCCTCATGCAGCTGTAATATTTGCTCTTCTCATTTGGCTCCCATTCTTTCGCTGCTTCTCTTTTACCTCCTCCTCCGTACACTTAGGATCCAAATACCTCTTCCAGCTCTCCTTATTTCCTGCTCCTCTGACCTTGTGTCAGCTCGTACAAAATTGGTCTGATCCTGTCTGATCACACACTTTTCTCTGAACTCCTATATACCTCCAATCCTCTCTTTTCCTTCTCCCTGGCATTTTGATCCTTTCTACCTCCATTTGTCCTGTTTTGATCCACTTTCAGCTTCCCCAGAGCCTCTACAATCCTCTCTGAGCCTTCTTTTGCTACCCTGATCCCTCCTCCACTCTCCCTGTGTGGCTCCAATTACCCTTCAACATTTCTTTCTCCCTCAAAATCCTCTGGATCTCAGTTCTGTAACATGTAGTATATTCAATATGTGTACTGTGCAATCGGTGGGAATTTACCAGCAAAGAAATAGCCTGCCACTACTGCCACAGAATATGACTGTGAAAAAGAAAGAAAAAAATTATTTACTACCCATTCTCAACATTTATTTCTCAAACTTAAATATCCTATCTATTTTCATTGCAGTTTGCCTACATTGTTAAGACACGGTCTTCTCATTCTAGTTTTAAATAGACACTTTTAAATCTTAGACCCTGTAAATCTCTACTTTTGCACAAATTACATCTTATTCTCATCATCCTTCAACCATTTTGACCAAACAGGTACATGGCGCTAGCAACGGATGCGCACAACGTGGGCCAATGCAAGTTCAGTCAGCTGCTATGACTGAAGAGCCACCAATGCAGTGGCACAGTAACTCTGTGCCCTGTTCCTGCAGGGTCCTGTTCAGGTGGGACACAACATACATCTGCTGCTCATGAGGTCAGCGTGGGAGTTCAGCTGAATGCTGATTCAATTCAATGACTGGAAGTGGAAATATGTCTGCATTTGCCAGTGGGGCACAATAATTGGCTCCCCATGAAATACAATCACAATATTGCATGCCTTGTACAGACACAGGTACTCAATAAACCAGAAACTCTTACAGTTTTAAGTTCTCACACTAAGGTGAAGGTATGCTAACAAAGGCCTCTTGCTAAGTGCTTGTACACAGGTATTTCATATCAAAAAAGGGGAAGTTTCCAAACAGCCGATGGTTCAAGTACATGTTGAGTTAACATTTCTCTCTGTTTAAGACTGTACTGCATCAGCAAAAATTCAGTAAGGAACATTAATTATCAAATGTGCCAGTTTTGTGACTATTAAGTACCTCATTAGATTCAGTTTTGGAAAACGCATTTATGAGCACTTTTATATAGGAGAGAATGGCACGTTTGGCATTATTTAACCCTTCAACATGATCCAAAATAAGTTCATGTTTCAAATCTATTGCATTTTTTTTTGATCGCTTTCATTTTTATTTTGAAGTTTTTCTTAATGTGCAAAATTTTAAACGGATTTTTAGCTGTTCCTGAAGAACAGGCATACTAAAGACATTAAAAAATGTCATTCTTTTATTCAGTTCAAATAAAATTTGTCCTTAGAGCTGCTACATGATTTTCATTCATACCTACAGCATTAAAAGGTGGTTAAAAATAAAAACGTTCTCTACATGTTGTGTATAAACATATATTTATAAACACCCATTGCTGACACCAACACAATTCTTTTCTTCTGTTTATATTAGCACATACTGAATCAAATTTTTCAGCTACAATATATTTCCTTTAGTCTGTCAGAAAGAAAACCTCATATTTCAAAGGCAAAAAAAAAAAAAGAGAAAAATAAATTAAAACCATATTTAAAATGTATCATCTAGCCTAACCTTTACTCCATTAGGGAAAATATGCCTGCAAAAAAGATTAAATACAAATTTGCTTTGCTTTTAAACCTACTTAAGAAGCACCTATCCTATCTGTCCATATAAATTCCAATGGAAAACACGATGACATGCAATTACTAATCTCAATGTACACAGCTATGCCTCGGGGACTTAGTGGTTCATATTTTACTGTTCTGTAATCAAATACAGAACTAATGAGTAAAAATATGCTTCCCCCAATAAATTCCCAGCACCTGGACAAGTGTCTGACAGCGAAATGGAGGATGCTCACACAAAATTCATTCTGCAAAGCTATTAAAGTGTTATACTTGCCAACAAGTGTTCATTAAACAAGAATGAAGGATCTTTACGCCAGTTTCCTACGAAAGGCTTTTTAATATTTTAATGGAGAGTAAAGACTATTTATCTGAACTCTGATCAGTTAATGTTCAAATCTGTTATGAAAAAACAAGGAGTCCTTTATAATACCTTTCATAAAAATCCACTTTGCAATGCTTCAAATAAAGACGAAGAACTGTAAAAGATTATGTTGCATATAAACAAAATCAGTATCATTTTGAAATTATATGGTTATCCGTGGAGCTCCTTAGCATATTAGAATCATGTTGTATTTTTATTTAAAGAGCGGTTAGCAACATCCATGATACAAATGAAAAATAGGATTAGAGATGACATCACTTGTGCAAGAGCGTCTTCAGACTGCAGGGGAAAAAAAGGCAAATTTAATGGGACAGATGAAAGAAGTGGGAGGCTAATAGATTGTGCAAAGCTAGGCCATATACCTGTTGGGGAAACAAAAGCACTGCAAGAAACATGCAAAGACGACTGGCTGACACTACGTTTATTAAAAGGAATTGAAGTTTGAATCCAAATCAAAACCACATTTAATACAACCTACAAAAATAGAAGGACAGATCAAAAGTGGCCTTTAGAAATAAAAATACGGATCAATGCAAGACTTCTTGCAAAGGAAAGTGATGGTGAAGACTGGTGCTTTTGGATTCAGGATTTTGGTTTAGCCCTTCAGAATAACATAGTCAGACCTGATATATCTCCTGGGTTTGAGAGTGAATAAAAAAGCCATTGCTTTTTCAAGGGCAGAAGAAACAGAGACCAGTTCCTCTTTCACAAAATCCAGTCAGATGGGAAATGTGAGGCGCTCGGTTACTGGCCCTTTTCTTCTAGGGCCACCCCAAATTCCCAGCTCTCGTGACAGCGCACTAACCACCAGGCTATAAGAGGATATTCTGGACATAGTTGTGCTCTAGTTCTTCTGTCAAAGCAGGGTCAGCATAAAAGAGAGAGAAGAGTGTAAAAGAAGAAACAGAAAAAGCACATGGAATCATAGCCTAATGTTTTGGCCATTCATTTCTTTTCCCTACTCCCAGGGTGTTGATGCATTTCAATCTAGAGACCCTGGCTAAAAGCAGAAGCAGCACAGGGAACAGGAATGGGAGTCTGCTCCCAGGACCTGGTTCCCACACATTTTCCTTGAGCTGGCAGCTTCTGAACCCATATGGAAGTCTATGCTCCAAAATTTGATTTATAGTGTTTTTTGGAATCTCCTGGAGTTTGGTGGTATTTAACAGCAAGCACTTTGAATTGTTCTCAGATTTCTGCAACATTTTGGAGGAGAGCTCTCCTTTTCATCCTTGATCCCTGTCTCCTCTTCTCTCTCACTAAGCCTGATACAACTTCTCCTGAAATTGATGGAAAGAATGACATGAGATCCAACAGAGCTTGGATCTGCTTGTCACGCAGCTTCTAATTGTCCTTTATGGTCCAGATTTCAATATAGTATCACATATGCAGCTATTTCACATTTGACAAAAAAGATACAGCTTTTTTCATGTTAAAAGGAAGTAATGTGTAGCAGTGTGGAACACAAATACGAAAAGGTTAACATTTTAGAAGCAGTGAAGGTAGCAATGTGCAAATACATATTTAAGTTGCAAAACCCAACAATTATGTGGCAAGTACCCAACTGTGTGCACAGGTTTTACTTATACAGGCACATGTGCATACATTTAAAGGATAATAATTCTTTTATTGTTTTAATTTAAGCCTCTACTTCTGAATGTTTCTGAATTCTTTTTAGCGGAAAACCCAGATTACTTAGACTAAGCAGGTTTACGGTAGACTCTACTAACAGTGATGCATAGATCCATAAAGAAAAGTACTGTATTGTGGAAAGGAGTATTTTTAAGGTACAAGAAAGTTAGGGTTTAATAGGGTGTGAAGTCGTCAGGGAAGGATTTGTGAGGTTGGGAGTTTAGTTTAATGCTTATTAATTAGAGCAGAATTGGCAGCTATAGACCTGAGGAGTGAAGTACCTCTGCCAATGGAATACATTAACTGGCACATAAACAAAAGAAGTACACGCTATCCTCTGATGTACAGAAGGAAGAGGTGGCTTCCCCATCAACACGAAACTGTGCTATGCGTAAGTCTGTGATCTTCCCAACATCAAAACCAATGAATGCACCCAGTGCTATCTCACAAAGCTCAGACTTACTCTTGACCACATATCCAGACAAGCCTCCTGACATATTACTGGAAGATACGAAAATATTTTCTGCTGCTCCCAATTAAACTTTACCATTGATTGAACTAGGAGAAGGATACGGAGCCACAGATCAAACAGGTAATATCTTGTCTATTAATTGCTGCCCTCAATAGTAGGCTTGCTTGATATTTAAATTATACTTACCCACATAAAAATAAAATAAAAAAAAAATCTAGGACGCTGTTCCTCCATCACTTTTTCTAGTTCAAATGCTGATAAAAACATGTGGTGTTCCTTTATGGAGAAGATCAATTATCAGTAAGAACAATTTAAAGCAGATTCTTAACCCAGTTATATTATCACCTACTGTGAATGCTACATTAATGAAGAGGTGTTTAGGTACATTCCCATGCCAACCCTGTAATACTGATGTAACACTGTAAAGGCTCCATCAATGACCAGCAGTCACACGAATGCCCCAGTACATATGCCAACGGTTTGTGGAATAAGGCTCTGTAAACCTCATGTTATTGCATTCAACAACTCCAAGTAGAACCTTTTAATTAAACTACCTTGGTAAAGTACCATGCACAATGATGGAGCTTTATAAGTAATACATAATGATGATCAAATAACGTGTGAGGGAAACTCTTTGTCATATTAAACTTACATTCAAAGAGGCGAGACACAGTCCAATACATTCTCTGCATGAATTTAAACTACATTGACATCAGTTATTCCTCAGCTGCTCTTCTACTAGTCAGAACTCACATCCCGATTTTGTTGCTGAATTCTCATTATTGCAGTCTCCCACCTTACTCTTGCTGGATTGAGCAGCTGATGGAGTGAGAGTATGTAATAGCTACCAAAAAGCTTAAGAAAATCAGTGAGACATAGCTGAGATCCATTGCATGAGTGGCACTGCTAGGTATGACTGGCACATTTCCAATATTTGATTTACGTAGACTTTAATCAGTATGTACAATATCCCTTTCCCTAAAGCAAATCTATTGTGTAATCTTTCATATGTAACTATGTATTCTTGGTAAGTTATAACACCAATCCTTGCCTTTTGTCATTCTCTCCGGTGAAGCTGTTCCCTTATATCATATGTTTTTTATTACGCACAAAATAAGGACATTTTGGTGCTAATTATACTCCCTTCACATATTTCATAATTTAATTGTAAAAAGTAAGGCTTTCCACTGGTCAGATGATAGTTCTGAAGCTCTACAAAATACTTCAGTCATATCCATTCCTTGCACCTCTTAGTCCCTGAGTGAGGCAGGAATAACTCTCCTCCTTTTACAAATGATCAACTCAGCTATACGAATTCGTTACCACAGATAAGACACTAAGCAATTTATTCATAGTAATTCAGGTGTCCTGGCTGCATGGTCCTTCCCATAAACTTAAAAATATATGGCAAAGGAGGACTGAAGGGTCAGATTAATTTTATCGATATTTGGGTCAATATTTTGCTCTGAGTTACAACAGTTACACACAGTCTAATTTTAGCTATAGAAGATGCACTTTTTTCCTTTTTTAAAAAAAAAAATTCTACTTATTTATTTGTTTTATTAAGGGAAAGGACTATTCTACCAACCAACATTTTTTTACAGGAAGGACAATTTTTCTAATCTACAACCAGGCTGCTTTGCATATGAAAATGTCAGCATGTTTGTTAGCCCAGGATAGCCAATGAATAAATATAAGATGACACATTTTGCCAGGAACAAGTGATATATGCATAATAAAGTTACAAAGTAAAATGGCTATCATCAATTGCCATTCTGATATTCACAGGGAAAGAAGATCACACTCTTCTTTAACACACAATTCTGCCAGGTAAAAGTGAATAGGAATTTTTTCCCTCCCCAACTCCAGTAAGTCCAACAGACTGCTTTCATACTAAAACCTGGAACAAAGATGAGGCTTGTCCCTGTGCATTACAATGTCTTTCCTTATAAGGAAGCTTTTGACAGCCTTAGATTAAACTCGTGAAAGCTAATGAAGATTCTTCCTTAATACACATTTCTTTTTTCCAGTTTGGACTTGAAGTGACAACATTACAGATATACCCTGCAGGTTTTTATTTAAATAGCATCCTATAAAACAATGCCCTCTTGTCAGTCAACACTAGTTCAGCAGAAGTCAAGCTATAAATCTGTCCAAAGGCCAGCAAAGTGCTTAACTTGGCACATCCCTAATAAAATTAGGAATGTGAGTTTATTACATGAACCTTAAGTAGGTTTGGCCAAGATATTAAGGTTTTTGCTTATGGCAACCATGGCTAATGTGGATTGGTATTTTCATTATAACGCACCCCACAGCATTTCTCAGTAATGTCTCAGGTTTCCAAATTGGACAATAATTTTCTACACTATCTGACACATCACTAGGTGTTACAGATGAAACTCTGTCACTAAAGCTGCACACACTTTAACCATACTTAAAGATGGTAAAGACTTTTCAATAATGCTAATTCTACTGAATAAATGAGGGCAAATTAATTAATACTTCTATTAATGTAACCTGATTTCACTTTGTTCAAGTAAAGAAGCACTTACAGGCTTTTAACCCAAGCTCAGATGCATTGTTTCAGCTCAAGGCAATTGAGAAGTGATTTATACTGTAGTAAGCTGAAATGCACGTTAAGAAAAACAGTGAGGATGTAGATTATACAGTCTATATTTTAGCTGGCTTTAGCCAAATATGCTTCTCAACGACATTGATGCAGAATGTCTCTTCAGAACAGTATTCTATAAAGCAGCCTCACGTTGTAACTCCCTTCTGACCATCTTCCACACTGATTTTTTATGTTACAGAAACATCTTTCCTTCGAGAGATGAAACATACTCTGAGGTGCAGGAATGGAGATCATTTCAATCACGTTCTCACCTGGCTAAAGAAGAACACACAATCACCGTCTTCTGCAGAAGCAAAGGCTTCTAGTTATGAGTGCCTGGTACAATACATGGCACCAAGCTGCACACTGCATTACAGCCACTACAACAGAAAAGATGCAGCTTAAGATGCTGCAATATCAAACACATGAGTGTGCAGAGTCACTGAAGTTCACTTCATGAAAAAGACAATATACTCTGGGAAGGAAGTATGATTGATGTCCCTTGAGCAGACTGTTTATCAGACAAACACATTTTGCAAACTTTGACATAAATTGTTAGTTTTCTTATCGTACTGACAATATAAGAACAGTACCTTTGTAGAAACTTCCTGAAAACTCTTTAATGACCTCTAAACAGTGTTATCTTATCATCATCTGACTTTCCACTACAATAAATCATTTACAAATAGGTTAAAAGAAAAATTGATATTCACAATATGGATTTATTTTCCATAGCTATAGACTTCAAGATGTGGGGAGCCTTCTCAAGGAATAGTTATGATGCTGATAAAGCACTCAAACCTCTCTGTACTTGCAGTCATTTTGCAAGAAAAGAAAGAACAACTCTCACCAAAGAGCCTTAGGAGAAATGAGATGAAGATCTGCAGTTCCTAGGTCCTTGTATGTAAGGGTATGGCAACATTGTCCACTTTGAAAGGCAATTGCATGTGCAAATCCCTACTTGATATAAGTAAAAGAAAGATTCGATGTGGTGGTGTTTTGCATGTGCAGTCAGCTTGTGAACACATCCAGTGACCTGCCCACAGAGCAGACCATAACCAGTGCACACAGAGGTGTATTCAGAGCATATTACGAGCAGCCAGGCTATCACATAATACACTATATACTTATTTAATAGCCTAACGCAAGCTTAATTAAGATTTCAAAACTTTTAAAACACATTTTTACTCAAAAAACCAAAAATCTTTTTGTGGTTGTATTTGCAACTATTATTTTAGTTGTCCGTAAAATCTATACAAGGAATGCATTCAGTGACAAATGTTCACCAAAGTAGTGATTAGGAAAAACAGATGGAAGGGACACTTTCCACCTGAAATAAAGTAGTCACTCTAAGAATCAACCTTGCATAGCCAGGGACAGGAAAAATACCACACGATCTAAGTGACTAATAAAATGCGTAAATGCTTCTCAGACTCTGAAAAATCAATATTTTCAAAAGGACCTGTCTAAAACCAAGAATATTGTCTTGGAATTACTCTCAGTGCAATTTCCAAACAATAAGTATTTTCACAGATGTTGCAAAGCTGTTGGACAATCTGAGAAGATATAAAATACATTAGTTACTTGTGTGAATAATTTACAGCCCTGTATATGATATTATCATCATAAAAAGGCTACATCTACCTGGTTATTAGTAGGGGAACACAAAGTGCCTGTAAACCAACACAGCTCTACAATTTTCCTGTTTTCTTCTGCTGTCTGGGGAGAGTCTGTTGGTAACATTGCAGTCCCAGGACGGCAGTCTTCACCTGTAGTGCAAACACGCTGAACGCACCAGAGTGGCTTCTGAACTCAAGCAAGCACCCTGGCATCTGCATGCCTTCTGTTAGTTTTTCCCTGCAAGGTGAAGGCGCACTCGGATGAAAGTTGGTGTGATGAGAAAGGTGTGTTCCGACCTCTCTGGAATGATCCGAACGAACTCCTGCATTTGGATGCCTCAAAACAGTGCCCAGTGTGGACCTCAGTTCAGACCAGAGCTCCGCAGAATAAGCCACATTTCCCTTTCAGGGCTATAACTAAAGCATCTCCCTTTTTCTGTGAGAGATTTTTGCACAGCGTTGCAGTGGGTACTAAAAACCTCTCTCGGTCCTTCTGATCCCCCTCGATATCTCATTAAATTGACAGACCACAGCCTATTACCATACTTTTGCCAATTGCACAGTGGTTGTGCGATCTAGAGAAGAACTCGTCTGACATCACTAACAAAACTAATATTCCCTACTGACCTTTATCCAATTTACAAATCCCTCTCTCTCCAGAGATTAAAGGCCAGAGCACTACTCCATGCTTACCTCCACAGCTGGTATCTCACATGTAAAAATAAAGGAGGTAGAGAAACACAACAAATATTGCTTTAGAGCTGGAAAACTCTCTCATTCAGCAATATGATTTACTTCAATTTAATATGAATAATCATATGCAGGTCTAGAGTTTTTATGTTTTACAGTTCTCCTTAATTCCACATCTCCTTACTGCAGACAGTACAGGCATAAAACATTTCATCACAGTCTTTAATAGAAGGGTTTTGAAAAACCCACTCTTGTGCAGCATAGCAATTCCTATCCAAATTCCCAGCCATATTACAAACTATATGATTTTGGGGTCAGAAAACAACACTGATATGACTAATTGAGACTGAACTTAAAAGTACGTAGTATAAAGCTAGGGGAAGAAAACCAAAATTTTTAAGGTATGATTTTAGAGAGCAGACATTATAGACAAAACAGAGGTTCAATTAAAAAGTATTTTAAAGCTGCCTTTAAAACTACAATAGTCAATTCTTTGCTTGAAAAGAAAATAGTTAATTTTTCTTTCCAGTATTTACCATTTGAATTACACATGTAAAACATCCTCATGTTAAACATACATACATATAGAAGAAAAAACCCCACAGTACAGTGTGTCATTAAACCACCTTAGTTATCAAAACTTAATGAGCTCTGAAATAGATACAATCCCAATATTGCAGGTCATAAAAAAGATTTTACTTGTGACCTACATCATTCACATAGAAGAATTAAGAAATTAGGGCATCTTTCCACTTCCCATTCACTGTTTAAGTGCCTATTCACAGAGTCTGACTCCTAAGGGCAAGGAAAAGCACTAGATTTGGCAGGTTTTCCCATGTTGCGAGGCATCGTTACGCAGAGCTGCCAAAGCTCTGCTCCACTGACCAGTCCTGCACAAGCACGCTTCCCACACAAACCACTGAGACAGGCAATGGGTGGCAAACTTCATTTTGGCTTAGGGAGGAAAAAATACAATTTCTGAGTACCTGGTCAGTGTGGTAAAATTACTGAATTGAAACGCAGCAGTCAGTGAGACCAAGCCATGAGATCACCTCAGATCCAGCCACGAGCATCACCTACAACAGGCATCAGTACAACTCTCCACCCAGGTCTAAACGCTGGTGAAACACATCAGGCCTGCAGCATACTGTGAAAATCAAGTCACCCAAGCTCTATGCCCAGGGATTATAATACAAAGAGTCAACAATAGGATTTTCTATTACAGAATGTCACTGATATAAAAAAAAAAGTGGTTACGCTTATCTGTTTGTTGGATTGTGCTTACTGTTTCAGGCTGCTGAAGACAGGAGAACCCATCATCTAATGCTTTCCAAGTTTTACAGTTAGTTTGGGGAAAGCTGAGAAAACAGAGCATCTGAGCATGGCATAGGTGCAAACAGGGACCCAAAGAAGCCACTGTTATGGACAAACTTTGATCGCTGTTTCTGATAAGTTTCTGATAACTGAAGGGACAGTCAGCATCATGATTCAGATGCGCTTCATCAAGTCCACATATGTACAGTGACAAAACAAGAGCGCTTCACTTCTGTCTAGCCTTTGATTCGATTAATTGTGGTGAGATTAAGGGAAGAGAAAAACAGGTAACAGAAACATGAAATCTGCCTGCCAGGCTGCTTATATTCCAGCAGGAAGTACTGTTAATTCACTAATTCTCAAATACCAAATGGTCAGCCATCACAGCTCTTTCGTAGATATCCAGCATAGCATCTCTTCCAATGCAACCCCTTAGCCAGGTAATTTCAATCAAAGCAGTACATTGCTGGCACTCTACCTAAGTCAGAAGCCTTTTTTTCCCCCCCGCCCTCACCCATTTCTAATGATAATCTGTCCCTGTCCTGTCTGCTATGCAATTTAAATTAAAATCATCTTTCTCCTTGAAGAAATCTACACTACATGCCTGCAAGGAAATTATGTCCAAGATATGTACAAATCATCACTTGATTATAACACTACAGCACATTTTAGAACATCCCAGTGAAAGCTCCTGTGGATAAAAAGAGAGCTAAATCACCTACAGAGCCAAGGAAATCCTTTTGGAAGGACTTGTTTCTTAGATTCCTCTATTTATTTTATAAATTTAAAAAAAAAAAAAATCCATACACAAGCAGAAACACTGCTAAGCTATACAGTTCCATCTTGAACATGCAAATATCACAGCCGAGTCTTATGTCAGCTTGAAAAGATAATGTCATACAGAAAATTAAGATCATTTGATGAAATAATGTTATGAAAAGTAGTTTGAGAAGGCAACTTCTTGAATGTAAGTTTTATATATTTCCACACCAAAACACAAGCATCCAGGCAAAAACCCTACAAGATTTGAATATGTTGATCACATTTTTCTTTTCCTTCATAGAGGAGCAACTGGGAAATACGGGGGGGTATACAAGTATATTTTTAATTAAATCTTTAGAGATTCGTTTATTGAAAGGAGCTAAGTGTTTCATCACCCTATTCATTCAGTGGTACAAAATTAATTCAACATTAATGTGGATAAATAAGGTTGCCTTGAACCTTCACTTTTATAAAGCTAATGCCCCGTTAAGAGAAAAAAAAAACAACAACAACAAAAAAAAACAAACCAGTGTTTGCAAGCTATCCAGCCTTCAAAGTTGTATACAAGGGCCTGTAGTAAATTAGAACACACTTCTAGCTGCCTGAGAGATGGAGAAGCTTTGTCTGAACTGGAGAAGTCTTTGGCACCTTCAGAACTGGTACTATAAGGTACCAGAACTTATTCTGTTCTCATCTTATGGTCTAACAGAGGAGCTTGTGTCAGGAGATTCTGACTAAACAGCGCTGTAGATGTTAAGTCTTTTTACCCTTCCCTTCCCTATTCTCCCACCTGCCCCCACTAAATCAAAAGACCTTATAAACTCCTCTTGCCTCCAGTTTCAATCCAGAAAACTCACTCTTGAAAAATTACAGCAGCTTTAGCATAGTAAAATTACTGCACTTCAGAACCTTCCCATGCACATCACACAGTCTCTGTGGACCTGAGGAGAGAAGCATCTTCATGGGGATCAAATGTGACAAACGTTTTACTTTATCCTTTTTCTTTCCTCTTCAGGGGATGAGAAAGGGAGAGTTACAATTCAGAAAATTCCTCTTTGTAGAGCATTTTTCAAAAGGGCTTCTTGTCCATTTAGAAAGCTAGAATTGCAGTTGCATAGGGGAAAGCACTTACTAATAAAAGTCGCTGGGGAAGAACAGGGTTGAAGCTCTGAATCTCCTGAACAGTGAGGAGTCAATTCCCCCTGCCTTGCACATGGGGAGAGCAGCAAAGTCTCCGCAATGGTGCTGTGCCTGGCTAATGGGGTAGAGAGTTGACAGGGGCCCTTTGCAAAGTGGATTACAATCGGATGAATGACCTGTGCTGGATGAATTATTGTCAGATAGTTCCTTGAAACATTATGTAAAGTCACAGCCTTGTTAAGTCACATTCTTGGAGTCTTGTTCTTCCATCAGGGTCTGGGACAAAGAAAACACGAAATGCAGGAGAAACTACAAGTACATTTCCTGAGTCGCTACAACAGTTGTTTTGTTTTCTAAGGTTGTTTCTCCAGCAGGAGGGAAAGCCTGACGAGTTTTTATTTGAACAGAAATTATTGTACTGGATTTATGAAAGGAATTCATTTTAGGAACATAGTTAGAGGAGAAAGAAAAGCAAACAACATGCAATTAGTCTACATAATCAAACCAGTTCTACTGTCTTACTACCTTTACATGGCTTAATCTGTTCTTTCATTCTTCCTTCCACCTGAAAGCCAGGAGTGCTTCCAATAGAGCAATAAATTAAAATACCAATAAAGCACCAAATTAAAAACATTATCATTTCTAGATTGCCATGTTTCAGAATTTTTCTCTTCCCTGTTTTTTTTTGTACATCATAACGACATTCTGACAAGGTCAGGTGATAAT
This sequence comes from Nipponia nippon, assembly GCF_047370975.1. Lineage (NCBI taxonomy): Eukaryota > Metazoa > Chordata > Aves > Pelecaniformes > Threskiornithidae > Nipponia > Nipponia nippon. The sequence continues at coordinate 37,756,083 of NW_028262369.1, forward strand.
GACAGAGGTTCAGAGAATGAGTTTAGCAGTGGAAAAAGAAGTTTAATTAATCCAAGAAACAAATTATTTCCCTAAAATTATTTGACCTGTCCTATTCTACTTTGCTCCTTACCTCTCCACTTTTTCCCATCTTGACTTCGAGCACTTTTAAGGATGCATCATTACATTCTGCGCCTTTCTACTTGTCCAAGGCAAGGGAAGGAATAAGAGGATGAACTTGCCCTATAAGGTCAGTCAGCAATTACTTTTTTGAAAACACAGCACTTTCTCTGATACCACCAACATAAAACTGAAGGCTGAATGGGTTGGGTCAGAAAAGTTTTAGTAATCTTGGCAAATAATGACTTGTGTTGAGAAAGAGTCCACAACTGCTTCTACTGTGACACATGACAGCTCCTTGTGTGCACCTGGCTGGAGTCCTACAGATATAGTCTCTATTGCACCAACGGATCTGGGAGGAATGCAGTGTAGACGACACTTATTTCTACTAATTATACAACTTTATTCAGTTTTATGCTCTACATTTGTGATTGCTCTTGACTGCACAGCCAGTAACAAAATAGAAAAAGCACAGCTTGTAACTACTAAGCATACTCCACACAATGTCATATTTTTAACCCTGGGATTTGCAGCTTCTTCCCTTGTTTGGGAGAACAGGCTGGCCCAACTAGGGTGGGGGGAGGAAATGCGGCAGTGCCATACCTCCCAAAAGCAGCAACCCCAAGAGCAGTGTGCCAGTAGTACCAGTGGGTACAGGTGTGTACAGCGAGCCAGAAGAAGTAGTCCCATGGAGCTGCATATCCTGAACCCAGGGCTCTTCACCATTTGCACAACAGACCCAGAGAAGCCCTCGCTTGTTCTTCTACTGTGGCCAGTCACTTAGAAGAGGAATCAGGCATCACAGCAACTTCTACAAATGCAGACTTGACCAGTTCACTGAAATCAGCAAATCAAACTAAGAAAATTTTTTACTGCGTGGTATGAAGTATTTTGAAGAAATTGTTAAAAGAAATAGACTCTTTCCTCAAGTCTTCCCCTTTCCTACCAGACAGCACAGTTTCTTTCTGAGAATCCATGTCATCATTCAGCTGTTTCTTCTGGCAAAGCCAGAATCCAGAACAGTATCTTCATGGAAAAGAAACCAATAAATTAGAGCTCTTTGTGAGCAATTTGCTGTTAGTTCTGTTCTCCCTGCCTATTAAGATTCTTTATTTGCTTCACCGAGAGATTTCTGCTGACAAGTCTATTCATTTACTACTAGCCTAGATAAAATGGTAATAAACAAAATGTCAAAAAATGTATTCATATGACTTTCCTCCTTTCACTGGGCTTGTTATTAGAGGGACCATGGAACTAAACATTAACATCTGGTGAAATCAGGATGCTTGTTTTCCCCCTGAAGACTAGGCTCTATTTCAGGCTTGAAAACAACTTGTGAAAGAACTATTCGAAGTTTCCGTATTTCCCTGTTCTGTCAGGCATGCACAGACAACCCTCCCACCCCACTGATTTCAGCAACTGTACCACCTCCCACCAAAACCAAACAAGAATACCCTTATGGAAATATATTATACAATGCTACACTTTCTGTAGGCTTCCTATGGCACCCCACAGATGTGTTACAGTGGGATTATAATGTTTCATTAAACCCTGCAGATAGGTTGTCACTATTCTCACTTCTACAGACTCAAACAGAAAAAATCTCAGGGATGTTCTTTCGCCCTCTTATCAGTTTATGCTCTGTTAATTCTCTCGCTCCCTCCCATTAGACTGGTGTGGAGGAACTGTGCCAAAGTGTGCTCTTTGGTTGGGTACTCCCAAGGGAGTCCTCACCTTAACAGATCTGTGTGAGTGAAGTTCAGGTGTACAGACATGGCGGCATCCAGAAGTAGCCATCCCTGAACAAAGACACAGGTGAAAATGCCACTATGAATTAAGGAGACTGAGAGCAAAGGCTTTAGACAGCTGGCCATTGGGAACTAAGTGAGACAAGCTGTCATTAACCGGGCATACAACATCTAGGTAGAGTGCCAAACTGAAGGACTAGCTACGAGACTCCTGTGTGCTTTCTCATAAATCTTCTCCCTTCAGAAGTTCTGGAGATTGTCATTTTCTTTAAGACCACTTGTTCAGCCTCTGAATAAACATGCAGTCAAGATGCAAGACAGGAAGCAGTGGTGAGATATTCCTGCTTCCCTCACTCCCCATTTACTTTTAACTTGGAACATACAATCCCCGAGCAATAGCTAGATGTTTTGTGGAGTTGGCAGGAGCACATCTCTCCAGCCAAAGCTGTCACTTGTCCTAATCTGATTTGCTAAACATATCCAGAACGAGATGGATGGGAAATGCAGCCCCGCATGCTTTCACATGTGGAGGCAGAGTTCTGCAGTGAGAATGGCTGAATATTTTATTTTTAGAGTGCCTCCTGTGAGTCATTCAGGTGAGAGGAAGAAAAAGCAGGCCTGAATATTTCCATCTTGCTTGAACTCTAAGTAAGACACCTACAATACCAAACAGAAAGGTACCCTCAGGGTACTTTCATACATTTACTATAAAACAAAGATTAAAACAATTATAAGGAAATTAAGGATAATATAGAATATTTGTCTTCCTCTCAGTCAAACAGTAACATGGCCTAGTTCAACAAATAGCTTCACAGCTTGAGGCACACTACATGCAAAATGATAAAATGGTTTGGGTTGAGAGGACATCCCAAATGGCTCAGCTCTGTTAGGTGCGTCTCTCAGATGAAAGAGGTCATATTTCGCTGCACTATTACTCTTCAGCAGAAAAAAAATAGCAAGTTTCCTCACAAGTTTTCACAACTACACAGATGAAAAGAACACAGCCACTGCCCTTATTCACAAGCTCAGAAAGCTAAAGAACCGGCATAGTGAAAAATAATGGAGCTTTTTTCCCCCCAACACTTTCCACTCTTTTCCCCTCCTCATTCCACCCAGAAAGGGTAGTTCCTAAATGATTCTGCTCTTTACAGAGCTTCAGAATCTATTGTGATTTTCTCCTAGTTACCAGTGCCACACCTATGCAAGTCACTACTTCTAAAGGAATGTATGTTCAAATATAAAACCAGTGATCCTATGACTCCAGTTTAGCTCCTTTGATTAAGGAAGCTCCTCTTTCTGAGAGGTAAATCCTTTTATAGCAATAGGTTTCGAAACATTCTGGTTTTGAAGCATGCTCTCTCTATTCTGGTACCACCAAGTGACACCCTTCTATTATTATAACCCAGAACATTTCTCACTACATAGTTTCAAAGATACTTCCAAGTTTCACTTTTAAGTATGAAACTTCAAAAATATATGCTATTCTTGGGAGAGGCTCTCTCCAACTAGATGAGGTTACAGGGAAGAAGGGACAGAGCAACAACAATTTAGAGCAGCCTTGATGTTATAAACACAACAATAACTGGAAGGGGTGGAGGGGAAGATGATCAGTAACTAGAAAAATCACCAAAACTCATATTATCATCAGATTTACTCAATATTCACCTAACTCATTACTATCACTAGCTTTTCTTTCGGGAACAGTTTTCCACAGCAGATGGAGATAAAAATATTGATATAATTTTCATAGTTTTAGGAATGTAAATAAAAGAAGCTTTCTGCTTTTAGTCACAAAAGTTCAGAGAACCTGTGAATTATTGGGTAACAACGCCTTTTGAGGTACATTAAAACACAAGGTTCTCATTACTGCTGAATGCTACTTATCTGAAAGAAACTTATTGCTTAATTACAGGTTTTTTAATGTTGAAGCAATAATCACTGTTATGATTATAAATCAAATTTTAAAGTTTATCCAAACAATACAGAAATTTACCTTCACAAAGGCAATATAATGTTATAACTTTTTTCCTTTTACACTGAATAATACTGTCACAAACAGTCGTCTTGGTGTTAATGGGTACACTTGGAGTATGGCGATGTTTCCCAAGTAAAACTGTAGTACAGTTTGTCCCATAGCGAGTTTAAGTGTGACCTACCCTATTAAAGCAACAAGTAGTCCTTTTCCCTCCTCTCTTGCAAATGTTTTGAATATAAGAATTCATCAGGATTTAGGGGATTAAGAAATCACTGTCCACAAAAAAAATCTGCAGAAATTTTCATTAGTTCTTTTATGAGTTGGCAGCAAATACTCTAGCTGTGAACTTTTATGAAGCTATAAATATAAGGGACCTTCTGATACTGGTATGATGATAATTCTAAATTTCCTCTTTGCAGCTGCAGTTGATCCCCTGTATTCGGTAATAAAAAAAAACCTACACCAAAAAAACCCCTCTCTTTTTGTGATTTAACAGAGAAAGTTGGCTCAACTACCGTATTGCCTTTGAGCACTCTGAGTGGAAGTTCGTGAATTAAACCCACATGGCAACACAACCCCCCTCCCCACCTTTCCTTTAAGGTGGCTATAAAATGTCAGTAGAAAGCCAAGCTGTTTATTTTACTTAGCATTTGATTCTGTAAGTAAATGAGTTTCTAGTTGGGCTTATGTGCAAAGCACATCTTTGCAAGCAGCTCCCTTACATCACTAAACTTCTATTAAACTATGCCATAAATATTAAATCAATCCTTAAATGTTTAAACCTAATACTAATGGCAAAAAATAAGAATATACAGGTAAGTAACAGACTTGCTGGCAGCCTATCCCCTGAAAGACTAGAATGTTTGATCATGGAGAGAAAAAAAAAAAAATTCTTTGCTACTGACAGCTTTTTACAAAACTTGATTTCCCAGGGGATTTATCTTTTGGGAATAAAATTTAAGAAGGGATTTTGTCTACATTTTGCTACATATTCCAGAATCTCTATGGTGAACAGTATTCCTAAATTACTCGTAGATTTGTGCTACTCTAGATTTGTTTGAATACTAACTGTCAATACATTTCACTGAATTGCCTAATAAACACAAGGAAGACCAGTTTTCCTCCCAATATCTTGGGAAAATGGCACAATCTGGGACAGGAAGCATCTCATTCCCTTGGCTTCTGAGTCTCTAAACAAATACTGGAGCAGCAAAGAAGCAGTCCAGAATAAAAGTCATCCAGTAAGAGAAACGGGTATGCTGGCCTGCAATTACTGTAGTAACAGCACAATACTTGTTTTCCCTTGCATGCTTAGGTTTCTCAGGAGCTTGACCAGAAAGAAGGTAAAGTAGCCAGGCTGCCCAGATACATGCCAAAACTCATTGTGCGACCAGTTGCATTTGCTTATATCTGTCCCAAGGCAAACTGAAGATCAGCTTAACTAATGGCAAGTTATCAATCATGCAAAAGAAGAAAGCCACAGTTAGACACCCACTCTTTGTATCTGTAAATCTAAGAAGCTAGATGTAAAGTCATTATTCACTGACTCTGCTTGAGATTATGAAATAAGGTCAGGGAGCAAACTCTGCAGAGTATATACTTACTGGACTGGCCTAATGATGGCCTCTGCTTTAAATCTGAAGAGCTTGGCTGGAGCCCTGCACTCAACAAAATGTATTTCAGAGCTGACATAGCCACTGTGACCGGCTGTTATCCGTGTCCACTGATGGGAAACGTAGGGAGCCCTATATGTCCTTTGCTTCCATATATGGTGCATTTTCCTATGATACAACTGAGTAGTGCAGCATATTTGATGATGTAACTAAAAAGAGACAGTAAACAGCTCTCAGTCCTATTTCTTCCAGCATTATTCTGTAGTGATCTGAAAAGTTCCGCCTTGCAATTTAAAACAGAAAACATCTTATGAAAGAAACATAAGTAACTTCAGCGCTGAGAACAGAGGGTCTCTGTCCCTCTTTCTATGTCTCTATTTTACAAAGTAGAACACAGAAGTGAAAGATAGGAGAACTCTTCTTATTTGCTACCATTTCAATAATTGAGAAACATATCTCAGCTCAAGTACACAATTTTCCAAGTTTCCTTCGGAAAAAATACAGTTGTAAGGTGCCCAAAAGCATGTTATTACAGAACAGTGGTTTATTAGGTGCTCTCAACAGGTCCACTGTAATTAAAAATAGGGTCACATCTATGGAAAGTAATCCAGGTGCACAGGTGCCTCCATTTGTCTCCTTTACAGTGTTAGCCATGTAAAGTTCAAGAAGTGCATGGATATAACTTAGAAACCTAATTAGGCCATTAGAAGTAAATTCCATTTAAAAAAAAAACCCTTCAGCTTTAACGATAAACTGCAGCCATTTCAAATTTAATACTGCACTAGCAAGTAATGCTACCATTGAATAATTCAGCATTCTGTAACATAAGGCGAGACGAGAGGAATGAAAAAGTGCGATTGCTATTTTCATTATGATGTGCCTTTTTGGAAGGTATAGTATAAACCTCATATCAGTGACACTAATTATTTTGGCATCTTACTGGCAGTCACAATTAGACAAAATGTAGAAATTTCTAAGAGCAAAACAAGTTCTTGGCTAGATTTCTTCAGCCCGATATACTTCAGACTTTTATTTATGGCTAAATTGAAGCTGGATGTCAAATCTGGGTCCCTTAGAACAAAATCTTAATAATTAACTGGCAAAACTGAACATGATCATTTCTGACACACCTACACTGGTAATTATTGCTTTGAGGCCATTTACTAGTGAAATTAATGTATTCATTGCCCTAACAAATTAGCATAACTCATACATAATGCCCCACATTTCAAGACCTTCCTAGAAAAACAACACTTAATACCGCAGAATGAAATGGCAAGGGCATTACATGGAGACAGTATTCACTGAATTACTACATGTTAAAACCACAATGGCTAAACGTTAGTTATAAAGCAAAATGTAAACACAATGTGGGTATTGAAACCATTAATAGTATAGTCAAGAGCATACAATCGATGATTATCTTTGCACTTCAAATAAGCACATATTACAATAGCAGTAACCATGGAATGTAATTAACTGGCTACTTTTAGAGATATGAAGTATGAAAAGGAGGCAGTGCTGAATCAGTTTCTTCTTCCTTCTCAAATTCATAATAAATACAGTGTGGCTACCGTGCTTTTTCACCCATATTTCCATTCAGATGGAATGCCTGGAAGTGGCTACAGCAGCCATAGGGTCAAGCAACAGCGAAAGACAGGATTAAATGCATTACCTTTGGAAATGACAAAAACATTAGCAGCAACCTACTGCCACTTTTAATCGGTAAGATTTTCTCACTTCAGTTTGGGAAAGAGATTCCCAAAGTTTTCTATCTTATCTTGCAGAACAGAGGTCAGGGGAGCAGACCACCACGTGGCTAGATGCAGTCCCAATTTGAGGGAGGGCAGGGGCGGAAAGCAAATCTGCTGTGCTGGCTCACCTGGCAGGCTGGGGGCTGCATTGAGGCCCCCAGGCAACAGACCTAACATGCACTGCCACTTACAGACCACTCGCAACCTATGACCTGCAGAGTGCCAGTGTGAGGCAGATTACAGAGGAGGAACCATTGCTTTTGAGTATGAATGATGTTATTTATGTACTTCAAATGATAAATTTACTTTGAAGGAGGACATGGGGCCAAAAACACAACAGGTTTGCAGAAATTCATCTAGGACTCTGCGTTGCACAGAATTCACTCCTGGCTCAGCTGTGGAGGGCTGAGAGCTAAGGATAACTTGACCAGGTCTTTCTTCCACACAACTGAGGAGCCAGGCCTTGATGCCAGTTACCGCAAAGTTACTTAGCTTGTGTTCTCTAGAATCATCTAAAAGTTGTTTCCTCCTGAGAAGCACCGAATAGGAGCATATTCTTGTGGCACCATCTTCTCCCTTCCTACACAAGCATAAATGCAAGGGAACGCAGAGTTCCTCAGCAGATCCTCAACTGCATCAGTACCTATTGCTACAAAGGAATGCAATAAAAACTCCAAGGGGAAAATAACGGAATAATCACCTCAAGCATGGAGTTTCCTTGGAAATCCATCCACATGTGTTTGGCTCCTGCCCACAAGCATAAAGTTTTACATCTTAATTTATCAATGTTTTTATTCTATTCTACTATTCTATTCTACTATTACAAATGTAATTTGGATTCTCTTATTATCAGTACAAATGTCTGGGCTTTTTCAATCCTCTTAAGTGCTCGGCTCCCATGATATCTTATGGCAATGAGTTCTATATGCTAATTATGAGATGCATGAAGTTTCATTCGACAAGTTCTGCATTTCTTGCTTATCAAGTCATTCCCTTTCCCCTCCCAAACATTCCTCTCCTTTTTAGAGTTCTTCATTTTGTACCTTTCCTCGCTTTGAATTAAAAACCTAAGTCTCTCCTACAGTAAAGTCTTTCTTTGACTATCTCTGGGTTTCTTCTAACTTTCCATTTCTTCATTAATTTCTTTTTAAAATAGAAAACAACCAGAACATAAGATAGCGTGAGAGATTTTTCTAGCCCATCAAATTTGCTTTAGACACTGCAAACGTCCCAAAGCACATTTCAGAATAGTTTAAACCAGGCTAGTGGTGGATTCCCAGTGTTGAACCACAGAAGTTATTGTGCTCTCTCTCCCAAAGACATGAAACCTAATTATATTGTGGCCACTATTACTAAGCATACATGCCTCATCTACCTTGAGGCAATTTATGTATGATTGAGAGCTCTCCATTTATGCCTGTCTGAAGAACTAGCTGATCTTCAGTGTAATCGTCTGCATTGTCAAGAAACTAGTTCTTTGAATCTTGCCCTGTTGTCACATACAACCATTTTATAGATGGGTAAATGCTACTTCTGATATTCCTCACAACTACACAGGTGGGGAACAATTTTCAGTTACACTAACCCTTTACACTCAAGCAGTAGGTCTCTATGCATTTCTGTCTACATTATATAATGCCAGAGTAACGGCAAGCAACATTAGTGAGAACAAGAATCAGGTATCAGGTCTCCAACATCATTTCATCGAGCAGGCAACAAGTAGTATCAACTTACCATTATTTTTTGTGAATTTTCTCCTGATTTAAAAAAAACTCCATGCCAATGACCTTACACAGAACTTACAATATTCCTAAAACATTTAAAAACACTATACTAGAAGAACAGCAGTTCCCTGTCAAGTTATTCTATGCCCTTTCATTGAGAAATATTAGATGGTTGGATCACAGAAAAGCTACACCCCATCCTCATGGCTGGTCTGTTTTACATCGTGTATAGCCATGTACTGAAAAACTCCAGCATCTGATCTATTCTGTCGAGCTAATAATTATGTACTACAATATTGCATTTGTATCAACTGTTTGAGTTGCACTTACTTTGTGAAGGTCAGTCTTCTTCCATCCCCAGGCACGTAGTTCACCTACTTTTAAGTCTCTCATTGGTATATAGATTTCATTTTTGGCGCCATGCCTACTTTTAGTTAATTCCTTTGACACATTGTTACTTCCCTCAAATATGCCTCTGCAACCTTTCTTCCTCCAGGTCAGCTGTAATTTCTGTCCTATCATTTACTACTGGATACAGTGTTACCTTTGTATTACTGACATTCCTAGCAGATGTCTTTGTCTGACCCAAGTGCTCCTCACCACCTGTCGCCTTGCTTCCAGGTTTGGCTATAAATAATCCTCCCCTTGCTGGTTTGACTATAAATAATCCCCTCCCCACCCTGTTGGTTTTTGGAGTCAGCTGGTTCCAATTTGGGCAAGGTGGAGCTTCCCTTTCCTGTACAGAGTTACAGTTACCTCTCCTCATTGTGTTACCCGCACGGAAATCCTACCACTGCACAAAACCACAAGTATAATAGAAATTTATCAGTAGGTCCCTAAATCAAATCTTTTGCCTGTTCACCTACATTTTAATTCTAGCACTTCTCACATGTACCTCCCAAAGTTACCACAGTATGCACAAGAGGCACTCAGGCTGTGCTTATGATTAAGTTCACCTCTGCTTACCTTGCTTCCCACAGAAAGGCCACCATGGCTACCTTGTGGACAAGTCCCACAGGGCAACCTCAGCTACCCGCCTTGCACATATGAATGTGCCTGTGGACCAGGGCAGGTCACAGCGCTGTGGTTCTCTCCAGCCTTCATCTGTTCTAGCCCACATGGTAACTATATGTGCCACAATCAGCGTCTGGATACGAAGGCAGATGGAGTCCTTCTTACAGAGGACCCCAATGTCACCTTCCTGAGACTGCCTGAAGCAGGGTATGTTGAAGATGTCTCAAGACAATGTGGAAACAAAGCCATGATCTTGTGAGCTCTGTAAACTCCAGGTCTCTCCCAGCACAGGTGCTTTGCATATTTGCTCTATGAGCTGCAATTAGATCCTGACAGACACTTGTCTGAGGTGCCCAGAAATTGTTCCCCTGAAGCTCGCATACCTACTGCTCAGGGTAACTGTTTTTTCTTCACTACTCACCATATAAGACCTGACATTTTAATACACATTTTGCACATTTCAGAAGCAAACAAATGCATTAAACACACCACAGCAGTTTCAATATGAACTGTAGTGGGGGACATGGTGCCTTGGTGCACCTTTTTTTTTTTTTTTTTAAAGATAAGGCAGAGGAATGCTTCAGGCAGACTAGGGTGGCTAGGGGGAATTAAGAGGGAATTGTAGAGTCAGTCCACATACCAGCAGCCAGGACTTAAAAGGCTGTCCACTGACAGCTCCTATAGGAGGAAGGGAGGGAAGGAGGAAGACAAACAAACAAGAAACAACCCATCACCAAAAAAAAAATCAGAACAGCCTAGGAGAAGTTAAATCCAATTGAAAGAGGCACATAATTTTTCATGATGGACTGCCTCCCAAAGTTTTGGCACACCACTTCTTTGAGGAGGCTACTTCACATTCCTCTTTTCAGAAAATAGTGTGTAGCTATACCAAGTAACTAATGCTACCTTTCAAGGTTTTGGCTGAAGAGTGTCCTACAGAGGATGGGACAAAAACAGGCAATACCAGAACTGGACATGAAAAAATATTCTGTGTTTATGGCATCCTCAGGAAAAGCAACGATTGCAGCAGTAGCAATAGGCCACCTGCAGCAAGATAAGCAGTAAGTGAGAATTAAAGAGGAAAGAAAGTGCTGACTGACTTTCTCAAAGCCATTAAAGACTTGACTGGAGCCAGAAACAAGCGATGGATTTGCTGGGGTGTGTCTCTTTCACATCTTCAGTAAAAATTTAGAGGAAAAGCAGAGATTAAGGAGTGACTGAGTCTGTGGAAAAGAGCTGGTGAGAGAAAGCATAGTAAAATCCTGACAAGATATAGATGCCTGTATTCATTCAATGGCATTATGCCACCTTACATGCAGTGAAGACCTGTATTTAGTGACAGTATTATTTAACCTAGACAGAGGCATTCCTCCGATAGGGGTTAACCTGGACAGAGCCAGTGGGCAGCCGTGTCCCTACATGCAACTGGAGGCACTAATGCTGCATAGCTGGAGGAACTCTGCATGACCTTAAAGGCTGTACATACAAGTCTTGCCTGCAAAACCCGTGAGAACTTTTCCTGCTACGATTATAAACTTTACTAAGTTAGACTCTCACAGAGTTATATAACCCTATGTGGTAGTTAATGAAGTGCTGGATGTAAGAAAAATAACTGTAATGTTATTTTGCCCCTGGTATGCTTTGCCTTACAAGGATTAAACCTAGAGCTAATTCACTTGTGTTTTGTGATCTCTATCATGCTGCAATAATAATACTTAGCACTTTACAGCACTTTTCACTTATAAAAAGTGCTTTACAAACATTATCTAATTATTAATCTTCACAACAGTCCTGTGATACAGGTATACAGGTCAATTTAATGTTCTGTTTTAATAAACTACTAGCACTTTAGTAAATTGAAAAGTATAAAACATTAAATTCACTTAAGAGAAACAAAAGTTAGGGAACAAATTGCAGTTCTCCCTACAACATTCTAGGTGGGCAATTCACACAGCAAAGTGTCAGTGGTCACTACCTCTGAGGTTGTCAGAGAATAGTCTATATAGCCAATATTTCAATTAAGTAGCTGAGAGACTCTTTTTTTTTTTCAGATGATAACACGAATAATGTGAACGAAGAGGCACTCTACCAGAGCAGCTGAGGTCCCTTGATCAAGGCCACACTATACCAAGTTCTGTACAAACAAAACATAGTAGTCCCTACCCTACAGTGTTTGGGATCTAGGCATAAAACAAGCGAAAGAGATAGAGAATGGGAGGAAATAAGTACAGTTAGGCAGCAATCATTACTCTCCAAACTACATCTGCCTACACAAACATATGCAGAGCCATTTTATGCCAGTATACTCGCCATCTCATTAGTCCTCTGAAGTTCTCTCCATTGATACAGCTCAGACTTCAGTTGTTTGTGATCAAAGGCAGGACAAGAGTTTGGCATTTGGTAAACGCATCATCATACAACTTAGTTACATTACCACAAACTGAGTTTTCCACAAGGTCACCGTTTCATGCAGCGCATGGCATGGACTTGTCTGCGGGAAGAATCAATGCAGGGCAAGAGGCTGCTGCCTGTCGATGAGAAGGGCTGCCCAGTGCACTGCCATCCCCCAGGTTCACAGTTATGTAATCAGTGAGGAATGCAGGAAGACGGGGGAAAAAAAAAGACGACAGTCTCCTACTTAAGGCAGTTTAAAAGTTGCCCTGAAGAGTCTAGAGTCTACACCTGCTTTTGTCACAAGACAGTCTATGAGATACAGGACAAGTTTCTTAAAACCACGCGTTTCACACAAGGTCATCTATCAATTGTATGTTCCTCATGTGCTCTGTGCCCGACTTGAAACCTGGGGTCGACCTTGCTTAAAGTGCTGATCACTCACAAATGCAGCTGAAGTTAAAGGGAGCTGTGCTTTCAGTTTACTACCCAATGTTAAATATTCTGAAAAAGATTGGAGCAGGATGTCTCAAGACTGGATTCCCAAATTAGTAGATACTTTCAACCTTGAATTACTGTGTCCCAGTCTCCATCTGTCAAATGAGGACAATAATTCCTCCTCATTTCACCGGGGTGTTGTGAAAATAACTTCATTAATGGTTTGTGAAGCACTGTAGTGTTGAGTGCTATGTGGAAACCTAGGAGGAAATTAATAATTCTGTCTCTGGAGCAAGTTTTGAAAAGCATGCAATAAAAAGGGCCTGAAGGCACACACTTAACAGAAGAGAAAAAATAAAATATTGGATTCAAAATATTTGAACTGCTCATTAAGTGAGTGCTGTCCATGCTTTATCCAGCAGATTTCACCCTGATTTTAAACTCTCAACTTGCAATCTCAGTTTTCATTTGTAAATTATCAGGTTTCTAAAAATTCAGAGCTATCCAGCTCTCCACAAATGCCATAGCATGGAATCCTACTGCTGAGCCCCTGGCTCACTAGTATCACTGGCAACATTCAGAGTCACCGTACAGACCTCTATCATTTCAGCTCACGGAATAAAGCAAGAATAGCATCTTTCTCAACAGGAACCAGTACTTCAAGGACAGAAGATCACACTTTGACAATAAATTTTGATGGTATTTTGAAGTAACAAAAGAAAGATGCAAATTGGGGGGGGGAATTGCTCAAAATTTTAGAGAGAGCAATACATATTCACTTCCTTTCCAGAAAAAGCCAAACCATTTTGATCATAGTCATTCCAAATGTGTTGCCCCAGGAGGAAGCCCAACATGGAAAATATCAACCCCAGAGGGTTAAAGTCTGTGATGATTAAAAATAAATTTTAAAAAATCTTGTTTACAGTAGTTTATAAAGTGAGAATTTTCAGGCAATCTTGATGGCAGTCAATATTTTCTGCCCAACCTAGAATACACATGCACACACTGTTCTACAGAGTGTTTTGCTTGCTGTGCAACTTATTTTAATTCTCTCCTAGCATGTCTTCTTCAGTGCTGAGGGGGTTTTTATTATTTATTTATTTTTATTATACACCCCCTGGCTGTTTCTTATATGGAGAGGATAGTATTCCTTAGTTTCCCTTAAATAATATGCAGATGATTAATCACTCTGGCACCCAGGAAAGATATGTCAGGTAAAGTAAACATTCTGAAAAGAATGAACCCTTGAGCTATCCCTGCCAAATACTCTTACCTGGAACTGTCACAATGATTGTGGTGCAACCAAAGAAGGAGCCTTTGATGACTGAGGAGTTATCCGAATTAGTAAACTGCTTGGTGAGTAGGAAAATTCATACTGCCAGTTAGTTTAAAGAAGTGGCATTTAATAGAAATGATAGAACCAGAGGGCTGCCTTTCCTGACTACAACATTGAGGCTATCACATGTTTTTAAAAATGCAAGTGAGAGAAAACTGCTATTGGCTGCTTTACTGCCTCTTGTCCAATGTGCTTAAATAGTACAAATGTAATGGCTGCTTTTTGGCTGAACAACATTATACTGATATGGTTTATAAGGGGCTGAAGCTAAAACTAGAACTGCCGCTCCCCCAATACCAACATAGAAAAAAGGACATCCAGTGCACCACATCCCTTCTAAAATCCAGACTTTATAAAAACCAGGTGGGTAGAACAGTGTTTTACATTTAAGATTCTCAAAAAAAAAAAAAAAATCCTGAATATTGTGATGTTACTCGCAACATGAAAGAGGACACAATCTGTTTTAGGTGTGCTATGGCACAAATGACTTTGTTCTTTTAAGTTAAGAACTATTCTTGTGTGCATATCAAGTCAAATCTCCTTCTTAACCTAATGTTGGCCACTCAGTCTGGAGAGCAATTTTACCCTCATTCTAAAGTAATGCTTGCAATATCCTCTCCATACTTTGATTTTTTGTTCTTAGCTGCCAGTATTCCTATTTTATGTGCTTCACCTGTATTTTGATGCCAAGTCCAGTCACCTGAGTAACAATTCTGATGCCCTGAAAGCTGCAGTGCAGAGTGATGTGAGGATCAAAAGAGGACCCTGTCTGGATTAATGGAAGTTTGAAGCCTAACAGATCAGACATATCTGGCATGTAATCTGTGGCTGTGTTTGAGAGACAAACACCCCATCTCCCCCAGAGATTTGGGGGGCAGCCCAGAGGAAGAGCAGACAGCATACAGGCAGGCTGAGGGACAGCAAAGGCACACAAATCTCGTCTACTTGAGAAACATTCTCCCATCCTGAACCTCATCTGTGAAAACTGAACTCCATCCTGTCACCAACAGATTACTGTTAAAGAAGAAATGATCCTAAGCAAAATATGTGGGAAGGCAGAGTCCACTTACATGGTTACAAAACTGAATCACAGCGTTAAGCCCCTTCACAACCTGTCCACAATACTATTGTACAATACCAAATACAATACCTCAGACAAGAAATAAGTAATGTCTCAGCAGTAGGCTTAAAGCTCCTGGTTTGTCAGGGCAAAGTTTAAAAAGTAACTTAAAATGGACAGTTTATTTCTCCTCTTGCCATAATTCCTTACAATAGTTCTTCATCCACAGTGGCCTCCTTGTTATCAAGCAGCTGATACTTCCCTCTTCCAGACGTATTCCCCTATACTTTGTGCTATAGACAGTAATGCTTTGTTTAGTCCTCACAGGCATCTGGAATATAGGCCTGTGGAAAGCAGCTGGGAGCTGCACATGCAGAAATGCCTGTGCTGGAGCTGAAAAGAGCAAACCCACTTCAAAGGAGCAATGGAGAGAGTCAGAAATTGGTCGGACAAGAAGGATGATGTGAGGAAAGGGAAAAGATAATGGGAGCTGTGGTTTGCATGTGACACTCATAATTATAAGCAGCTAGCAACAGTGTCCTCCCAGGTGGGCTGCATCTGACTGATGTTAGTAGAAGCTCCTTGGAGCACAGGGTCCAGCAAAAAATTTCCGTAATTTATTCTGATGGTAAAATATTCCTAATCTGATAATATGCCGCTAGCAAGAATCAGTGAGAGTTAGAGAAAAATCGCAAGCCATATTTGTCTATCAACTCACTTATGTTGTTTCACATAAACTAAAACTTCTAATATGATCAGCTACTTATTTCTTCACAGACACACCTCTGAAGTATACAATTCAGTAACATACTTCAGAAAAATAGCATCTATTACACAATAAAGAGAGATGCAAGCTCCTTCCTTTGCTTTTCAAGTAATTAATCTCATTACTCCCAAATTAGAGGAACATTCCCTTTAAAATAACAGAGTAAATCCACCCTCTTATTTGTTCTGAAGGCAGGGGAAGAGAACATCTTATATTATGTTTCTCTATGGCAGGAGACAGCTCATCAGAGAAGGTTGAGGTGTACACAATGACAGAAGAGAAGAGGGAATTCACACACAAAACTGTAGCTGAGGAAACAACAGGTTGAACTCTATCTGGCGTGTGAAGATGACTTACGGACCTGGAAGCCTGTGCTTCAATAAAGAGATTCAAGAGAGAGCTCATATGGAAAAATGACTTATTTCTCTAATATGGTTTTATGCCTTGAAAGTGGTCTGTCAACATTAGAATGAGTTACAGCTATGTGCTGTATTCTCCAACTCTGTGTCTGCCATTTTGCTAGTACTTCTAGAATACTGCCTAGACCTTATTCTCCTGATCTGCAGATTGTCAATTTCACATCAATAAATTCAACACTTTTGTCAAAAAAATTTGAATATAAGTTGTTTAACTTACCTGTGCTGTAAATACTTTGAGTGTCAGATTATCTCCCATTTGAAAACACTAGAAAAAAAACCACAAACAACAAAACAGACAGTTAGTAATTAAACGTATTTAAAGATTATCTTGTCCAGCCAAGTATACATAAAACCTCCTAGTATCATCATCCTGGCAGGATTAAGGAATAGCAAGGCCAGATCTGTAATGAAAAGTGAACGTCTTGTCACCCTGAAACCTGGCTCATATTTGATAATTGACACCTTTCTTCCATGTAAAGTTTTCATATTATGCAAACACTTACATACTCTGAGTCAATATGGTATAGAAAGATAAGCTTGAAATACATTACGGACAATCAGCATAAACGAGAGTTCAGGACCCCTGGGCCCCTCTGAGCCTTTGGAAACAATCAACGTTTATGGTGGTTAGCCATTGCCTCAAGGGAAATATACTCAGCTTTGGTGAGAAAATGCACTCAAAGCGTCATGAGCTTTTGTAGCAGAAGCATGACCTGCAAAGGCACGACTGTCCTTCATAAACCAGCTTTTGAGAATATGATTATCAAATCCAAATTATACACCTTACAAATCCCAGACACACCCACATTGCAGACCTTGAAATAGAAAACCTGATTCTTACAGAAAAGTATAAGAATTTGTGTACCCCATTCAATCCACTTTAGATGAGGTTCAACAAAATGCTAAAAATAAGGTCCAACGAACTACTGAAGGCAGAATACTATTTCTTGAAAATTCTGAAGCTCTGCAAGACAGAGAAAGTTCACCAAAACAAAGGCAACTGCAGCCAGTCTCAAACACAGTCTGAAGCAGTCTTCAACTACTGAGAGCGTGCCAGACTCTTCTGAGAGGTGCACAAGTAACAGGATAAGAGATAACGGACGCCGAGTTGCAACAAGGAATATTGCAATGAAATATTGCTAAAAGGAAGAAAAAAAAAAAATCACAAGGATAGTAAAACACTAACAGGTAGGCCAGAGAGATTGTGCAATCCCTGCCCCTGGAGATGTTCAAAACTTGACAGGACCAGCCCTGAGGAACCTCATCAAAGTTGGCCTTGCTTTGAGCAAAGAGCTGGTACTCATGAAAGTGCCTCAATTCTTGCTGACTTGCTCGAGGGCTTGTAGCCTTCGCCCGACTCTGAGATGGGGTAGAGCAGGCCACTTCTAATGGTCAGAAGAGACTGAGATCTCGCTTCCCACAAAACAAGTACAAATTTTAACCTGGAAGAACCTTGATCTTTTGTGTATCAGAATTAATGGTGGTTCAAAGTACATCAATGAGTAGATCAAATAACTGAATAAGTTTTCTACAAAGGAAGACTAGCAGGCATAACTTCCCATCGTAACTGCATCTTCCACGTCAGAAAGACTGTGAAACAAGCATGTCACATGCTATTTCATAGACATATTAAACTACTTACTGTAGTGGCTTCCTTAAAATCCTGTAAAAGGTGAGATGTGGCACAGAATAGAGACAAAAATAAAATACTCTGCTGTGCTTATTTGGTTTCCAAACAGAAGCCCACAGAGGATGAGGAGAAGGCTCGAATGAAGAGGGGAGGCAGTTTAAGTTCATAGTAAGCATGACTTCATTGCAGAAACGCTGGAAACATCACATCATCTCAGATTTGTTAAATGAATTATCAATTCCTGAACATTCATGACAGATTGCCATACAGGTGGCTTAGATTTAGTATCAATTTTATGTAAGAAAGGGAAAGATTAGCTAACATATCTCCAGAAAATCTGAGGGCAGCCTTTGTGAAACTCTTCCTGTTACTCAAGGAGGAAACAAACACAACTTTTGAAGAAGTGTAACACTGAGGCACATACTGTTCTCAGAAGGTGACTTGCCTGTGATCTTGAAGGCTGAAGTAAGAGCCAGTTAAGATTTCAACTCCAAAATCAGAGGACTAGGTCCCAATAGTAGGAATCCAGTCAACATAATAACTCTGAAGAGAACATATTGTCTTATATGGGTTTTATAGTTCCTTCTACAGGCAACTCCAGAGACTATTAAACACAGAAACCAAACTAAAATGATCAGAATAGAGGGAACTTAATAGCAGATTGAAATTTGCAAGAAAGTTTTGAATACAAGATTACACTGAATAAAAAACACTAGGGTGGGTGACAGGAGAGATAACATAGGAATGAAATGAAACCACTTAAGGTTTATGAAGCATCTCTCTCTCACTGTTTTTTTCTTTTGTTACCTGACCTTCATGTTGCAGAGTTTCAGAAACCAGCATTTCAAACTGTCCATATTAGAAGTAACCCCTCCAGAGTATCCTCAGTTTAAATAAGGGTTTGGGTTTTTTTCGTTTGTTTTGGGGGTTTTGGGTTTGTTGTGGTTTGGGGTTTTTTTTTGTTTGTTTGGTTTTTTTTTAAGTTGTGCCTTCTGTGACGTGGCCACCAACGCACCAGATGAACCATGCCAGTCTCAGTCTTCCGTACCTCTCCTTGCTTCATCTCCAATGAGTCTTATATAAATCTTCCTGGCTGGAACTGTAGGTAGCCTGCATCATAGGGAACATTTTTCCCTTACTTCCTAGAATTCTATAATTTATAACATGACATTTAAACCAATATAAATTAGTAATTCAATCCCTATATTCCAATTTAATGAACTAGAGGCTTCATTGCTTTATTGTTTTGTGCCACTGGACCAATCGTTTGGTTTACAGATGGAATGTACTTCTTTGTTAATAAATAAATGCATAAAAAAATAAAGGTATCCTCAATGCAATTATGCTGATGTCCCTCAGGAACCAGAATGCAATTATTTAAAATATTATTTTCTTAGATTACTCTCAAGAAATTAAGGAAAGAAATATGAAATTTGTGTCCTTTTAGCTTAAGCTCATTTTAAGAGCAGCAACAGTGATGCAGTTAGTCCCCAGTGGCAACTGAGAGGCACTTAGCCAGAAAATTGTTATTGGATTACAGTTCCGGCTTCATAAAAACGTGGCTAAAGATCATTTTAGACATCTATGGAATGACCCATTGTCAAAACTGGTATGACAAACAAGTGACAAAGTTATTCTATTTGGCCATTTTGAGGATTTTTCAGATCACAAAGGTAACTTGGGGCTGTATCAGCCTACACAGTTTTGATTCAATTATAAAAATAACTCACAATAAGAAGAATTCTAGCATAAATAATTGAATCTCTCCGGAGGAAAAGAAAAATCCCCATGAACATGTGCATATACTTTCAAGTGTTCCTGATGGATAAAGAATTGTGAAGTGATAGGATGATCAGAAGTCAATTCTGATACGGAGAACTACCTTTCAAACTAACTGGTCTTCTTGATTAAAACAAACAAGACGAAAAGGGTACCAAAGGACACCGCATTATTTTTAACAATGCGCAAAACTGAAACCACTTAGATACCACTAAAGTTCATACGATCCTTTTCATTTCACTTTACAGTCTTTTTCAAACAGATGATTTCCTGGATGAGAATCCTGCCTCCCGTATTTTAATCTGCTGGTAAAAAAGAATAACTAATGTAAACATATATCAGATGCACATATGCATACTTCAATAAACGCAAACAAGAAATAAAACCCTTCACCTTTGCATTTGAGGTTACCAGTGACCACTGGCAACATAGTAAAAATGAGGACCTTAATCAGAAACCTAACATGGGATTTAATTTCTTCATGTAAGCTCTGTCATTTTTCTTCTCTGCCCATTACATGGTACGTCTTTGCTCGTGTAATTACATAATTAACATCCTCAGCACCTATTTCATCCCTTGTTAATTTTGCTAAATATAAATACAGACATGCTCAAGGAAACAAACTTAGCAAGTGAAGAAGCATAACCAATTTAAAGGAAGAAAAAATCTGTTTACATACGGATAATCAGTATGTATCACTGAGCATTACTAGATGCTTGTAATCCACATGATGGCTCTCTGACTAGAAGTGCCCGTGTAAGAACGGTTTTTGCTGGGATGACAGAGATCGCCTAAAAGTGTTGGTACAAGGAGGTCTTGGTTTGTTTGTCAGTAATCAGTCATCCAGCTTGTAGCACCAAAGGGCAATAGTGGCAGCTGGTAAACCACACTGATCTCACAACACTGTTGGTTCCCAAATCTTTTTTCCTGAAAATCAGAAGGATTGGGGATGAGGAGGGGAGATAAACTTGGCAGCTAAAGGCCCATAAGATTTTTGCAGTTTATCCTACAGACCAAAGCCACGTTACTTAACTGAGAGCACTGCATGACTATGACCATAATTCAATTGAAGATGTGAATTTGAAGATTAGGGGACTAGCAGAGGGTTCCTCCCTCACACCTCTGCCGTGAAAGAAGAGAGGAAAGTAGCAGAAAGTCTACAGTAAACAAAGAAGATTCTAGTTCCAACTGGGAAGTTCCCAAAGTTTTAATCAATCCACCCTTGGCGAGCAAATTGACAGTTTTATTTCTTCTTCCACAGTGTCCAAAAAGTAATTCTGTTCACCCTTGTGAGAAAGGAAAATTTCAGATGGGTTCCATTTAGTGGGGTCACAGAGACCAGATCTGTATTCATGCTAACATATGGATCCTCACATTTAGGGTCAGATTTTAAAAGTCTTACTCACAACAAAAATTACTTAGTTCCTTGAATGATACCACCAAGTCATGGAGGATGGTGTTATTAAATCAAAGTAAGAGGATCACTAACTGCTGTTTGCAACACAAACATACTTTCAAACTTACTGCTTCCGTACAGAAGGATACTGTTTCTCTATACAGATGCACAATGACATTTCATACAGCAGCTAGGGAAGAGAACTAGTCTGTTTTCAAAAATCCTTCTCATTAAGAGTCAGTATTGAACATGTTTCATGGCATTCACTAGGAAGTATAACCCTAAGCTATACCAAAGTCTGTCCCCAAGTATACTGTGCTAACCTGCTTATCTCCAGAATCTTGTTTAGTTATCCAAAAGTGTACAAGAAAGTGGAACAGTGCAGTTTGAACACCCCGATGCTGTCTCAGCAATTTCTGCTCCCAGCACATGCTATTTCAACAGCCAGTGATCACTGGAGTTAAAGTGCATGCAACCAGCTGAATAGGATGCAATTCTTATTCTTATGATGAATATCAGGGTCAGAGGTGAGTGCCAGATAACACATAGCAGATGTGGAGGGAGTAGAAGGAATTCTGTTTACTTTGGGTGACCACCTACGTTTCAAGGGGGGGTATTGGGGGGAAGCTAAAACTGCAAGATAAAGACTGTTTAAGGGACTGCATTGTACAATATTTTGCAGGACAAAGCTACATACTTGTACGTTAGCATGAACTATTGTTGAAATATAAGACACAGTCCAGCCCAAATTAACCACATGGAATGTGACTCTTCAGGAAACAAATGAGAGAAATCTTTTAAAAAAACATACTCCATACCAAGTGATCCATGCGATCACTTCAGCTGATATTGAAAAGTTGTATTTCTTTTTGTGTTGCCTCTATTTCTTTCCATTTCAGGATTTTTTTCAGGGACAAGCAGCAAAGCAGCCTTACCAAGTGGAAATGGAGAAAGTCTGACCTGAACCTGAGGGAAGTTCTAGATAGCCACTGCAAAGCCTCTGCAAGATGCACATGACAGCACATTTGCAATCTCTGATTATGGGACAAGAAAGTACTGCAAGTCGTTGCTAGCTGCTTGGGCTAGATCCCCAGCCCTGTAGCCCAGGTTGTGCAAAAGGGACCTGAAACTGCTCTAAACAGACAGTGGATGATTCTTCCAAAGATGATGCACGGAGCGGGAGATTTACAGGAACTCCTCAAGCTGGTAAAGCTATTAGCAGCCATTTAGCTGCTCAGCTATTCACAGCCCATGGTAAAACGTGAGGAACCTTTCTCCTCAGTACCATCATCTCTTAATTCCCAAGCAGCAAGGAGGCAGCCTTTGTGACTACATTCAGCTACTGTGAGAGACAGGTGAGAAGACTGATCACTTCAGGTATACCAATGAGCTTACTGTACAAAGAATGAACTTTGTTTCCCCTGCTCCCTCTTCCCCTCCCAAAGAAATCACGCAAGTCATTAAGCATCTTGATGTTTTCCATATGGATGTTTCTACAAGTTATAAGGTCAAAGTGGACCAGTTAGGAGAACTTAAGACCATCAGAAAGGACTGAAAAGGAGAAGGGGGGCAGGGAAAGCAGCTCACTTTTAAAAGAAAAAAAAAACAAACCAAACCACACACCCTCAAACCAAACTATCCTGGGACAAGTTGCATTTCTCAACATGCCAGAGACACCCACTTCCCAGACTACTGAAATCAAATCCCTTTGTGAAGACTGCCACAACAAAGTCTCAGCGAACTGATGGATAGGTTTTGCTGAAAATTTTTCCCCAAAACATTTCTATTTTTTTTTAAAAAACAAGTCTAGTAGTTACATCCACATAATACGATCCAGTCAGCACTCAAAATGGAATTAATGGAAATATCATTACAATTTTTAATGAGTCTTTATTAAAAAAAAAACAACAAAACAACCTAATAGAGGCTAGTAATCTGTGGAAGAATACATCTTAGAAAATAGCTGTGAGGAGGCAAGTTCAGTCCAAGCAGGAAAAAAACAAAACAAAAAAGTCCCACCACATAGATGTCCACTAGTTAGCCGGCTAACTTTCTAAATGAGTGGTTACATTTATTCTTTTATAAGCTTTGCTCTGGATGTTGAGGATTGAATCTTGGTTTTATGGGTGAAGTACACAGCAAGGAAGTAAGTTTGGCAAATGATCTCTGCACTACTCTGGACTCTTTGAAGATAGAGTTGTACTACATTTTTAAAGATATACACTGCCTCATTTAGATGATGGATTGAAGTGGAGGATGGAGGACAATTTAAGTAGAAAATCCAATAGTTTTCAGTTCTAAGCCTTCTATGCAATGTACATCTCTTCTCAAGTAACATTAAAGATAATTAAAAAAGATCCTTCTTCTTTAAAGCTGAAATGTATTTGCAGCATAAAGCAGTCATTCTTTTTCAAAATCAAAACAATCTGCAGAAACAACTCTGATATTGCTAGAGTTTGGCTGAAACAAACGAGCAAAAGAAAAATAATTTCTCAGAAAGTGGAAGGGAATGTATCCCCCCTCCATGTTAACTTTTGGTCGGCTGTCACACTTCCACTTTGGCAACCAAAGGAATGCTGTGGGCACCATATAAAGGCATGTGTGGCAGCCTGAGGGTTAAAGTAGACATTCCTTATCTTTGACAGATGGTTAATTCATGGTCATTATTACCAAATTCAATTGCTCAAAAATTTAGATATGACTAACATGTGTGTAGGAATATATGCCAGGGCACCCTTCTAGGAATCCCAAAATGCAATACCCCCTCCATGCTTTCGCCATACATTCTCATGCTGAGTGTGACAGATTGAAAAAAATGTAGGCTCTCTGAGCACTTCAACTCCCTTGTGCCACTCTCGTTACATTAGAGAGTGGTTCTAGAGAGTTACTGTGTCCAGACCTAGGGATGGATGAATGGGCTTGGCTAAAACAACCATTTTGTCAATAAATGTAATGCAAGCCCAATTTATTTTTTTTTTTAGGCCTAACTTTTACAGTTCTGTTGCTGCAAGTATCACTACTTAAGCAATCACAGGGAACTAATTCACAGACAAGGTCACAGTTTGAATGGCACTGAGTGCTAGTAGGTCTACTTAAAGGTCGTCTGGAATGGCTTTAAAGGAGACCATATCCGACTAAACTTTTATATCAATGATGAGCTGCACACCCACTTCTACCACACAAATAAAGAGTCATAAAGTGAGGCCACTCAACAAACTGCCCTTCTCTCTCCATTACCATCCCCTATCCTGAGCCCAGTCCATTTTCTCATGTGGTGATAGGCATAATGATCTTTTGGAAAATGTTTCTTAAAAAAAAAAAAAAAAATTTCCCTTTCCCTTCTTTCAGTTGATACAGGAAACTGAACTTCTCCCCTTCTCTGTTCCCACTGATATTTCCAAATTGGCTGGCACAAGAAAGCACGTCAAAACACCTCCGCAGCTCACTCACTGAAATTGAAAGTCTTCCACTGACTTCAAAGACATTTGGATCAGGTCCAAAGTCAGCATCTTAACATGCTAGCACAGGCTACCAAGTCACAACACTGGCTGGAATCCATGTCATCTCTATGCTATTGCTAAAGCAATACAGGAAGCTTAGACAACTTCATGTCTCTGAAAGTGTGTGCTGTTCTTTCCTCGTTAGTTTGCAGAACGTTTTGTGAAGTTCCACTAACTCCTGTGCTGATATAGGTTAATTTACAGGTTTCTCATCCGAACCACAAAATCCAGGTATCAAAAACTGGCTTTGCCTTTGACATCTTATGTGCGTAAGTTTTCCATTTTCCCTCGCTGCCCAGAAATTTCATTGCCTTCATGCCTCTCTATGAAGCCCTGAGATGTCATATTTTTAGTTAGAATATGAACCTTCTAGAGCAGAGACCTTGCCTTTACTCGTTAGTAACTTACTTGGTACACTATTGGCACTATATAATATCAAAGGATAAATCACAATAATAAGTGGGAAAAGTCTCTGTGCTGTTTTTCCACCATGGCCATTAATCCTACTCAGAGTGCTTGCAAGACAAAAAACTCCAGGCATATGTGTGAAACCTAAGCCTTACCTGTAAGTTTGCGAAGTATCTCAGCCACAGAGGGAACTGAATCTAGCGTTCTGTATGCTCAAGGCAAGGGAATCCATTAAACCAGCGCAGATAAAATATTCACAGTATCTGTTTCAAAGACCCATGTTAGCATCTGAATCAACATCATCCCATTTGTGTATCTTTCACACCATCCTAAACCACAACTGCTTCAAACCATAGCCACCGTGAACCCAAGACATGCTAAGTTCTCAACTCCTAAAGCTAAGGAGAGTTAAAGAACAAGACATCTCATAGGTCTTTCTCAACATCTCATACAACCTACCCTTTGGCAAGCAACTGTTCTGACATTTGGTGATGTTAAACTGTCCCTCCTTTCCTTGCCCTCTAATTGAGTTTGTAAACTATGCTTATAAGAGGCTTCTAGAACTAAAGTAAAACTAATAGAAAAGTATCATAGCCTCAATAGTAGGGTGCCATATGGGGCACCACACAGAGCTAAAGGTAAGCAAAGCTGGAGAAGAAAACTGTGCAAGTCGCTCTCACCTTTTGTATCCAGGTAAACACACACTTCTGGTGAACAATCAAATTTTTAAGTCACAAAAGTGCAACAGAACATCACAACTCATCTCCTCTTCTCAACAGATAAAGCATTCTTTTGCCTCTAATTAAAAAGATTAATAAAGTAAGAGAACACATCAGGTTTGCATCAATCATTGCCCATGTGGTTCTTATTACTGTAATTAAAAGTTATCTCCTCAAAATTGTTGGATGAAAGTGCCATGATCTGCAATTGAAAACACATTGAAGGGAGTTATCCAACTTATTTGACTTTTAAGAGAGTCGAATTTAGGAACACTGTGGAGGTAATGTATCCAAAAGAGTCCTTAAAGGTAGTCTGTCAGTAAAAGTGTCCTATGAACTATCTATTCAAGAATGTGAATATTGCTAAGGCTTTTCTTTTTTTCAAAAAAAAAAAAGAGAGAGAGAGAGAAAAAAGACTGTTAATAGTAAGAATGAACTTTTTTTTTTTTTAAAAAAAAAAAACAAACCCAAAACTATTTCAAACTCAGCCACTTAAATTCAAGGTTTTGTCTTGAGAGTTCTTTAGGTCCTGTATGTATTAGGAGTGTTCAGTTCCCCTAGGACTGGATCTTTTAATGTGTTTAGACTTTTCACACTGAGTGAGCCAAATTTCAAACAATCCTGAACAAACTTGATTCTTTTGCTGACATATCACCCCATATTTCACAGGAAGTAATGTTCAATTTTGACTTCCAAGCTTTTACAATATATGGGATTTTGGAAATGGGTGATCTAAATAGAGAATTTTTGCATATGCAGGACTGTAGACTTACAAATCTGTGAAACTGCGCAGCAAATACAATTTTTAATTTAATTAGTCTCTTTCTTTCAGACATTAGTGTACAACAGTTTTAACAGCAAGCTAATTACATCAAAGCCAGTAGCATGCTTAAAACCAACCTTTTTTAAAGCTTTCTTCATGTACAGTAACTGTTAAAAGTTTTTTCCCCACTCTTTTCCTCTTCTTTCTCTGCACTGAATGCATGTCTTACATTTTGGCATAGGATACAGTGACTTCATAGAGTTCTGTTCAAAACTATTCAGGGTGTAAAACCACTCACTAGCTTTTGAGAAAGGTTTCCTGGATGCTATTAAAAAAAAGAGAATTTTAATGGGCAGAAAGGTATCTCCTGTAACATAAAGGAAAAACCTTTTATTTAACACATCACAGGAAAATACCAAAGGATGTTAAAGAAGGACTTGTTTGGATTTTATTGTGAAAGAGAACATTTTCCTGCCATCTTTATTTACATTTGAACTCCGCCACCAGTTTCCTTCTGTAGCATCTGAAAAACACTGGTCTCTTGCATCTTCTTTCCGGTTACCAACAGACAGCTTGATCTGCGGGCAGTGGATTTACATGACAAGAGATGAACAGTCAGTCTCCAAAGGCTATTTAGAAAACTAAAAGAGACTTTGTAATTTGTCCTACAATCCTCAGTTACAAAACCCAACATTTTTTAATTTTAATTTTTGCTCAGATGGAATTACCCAACTCTCAGGAAAAAAACAACAAGGAAAATGAAACAAGAGAAGTGCAGAATTCTTAACAAGGATATAGGAGGAAAGTGGCATAACATATTCACTGTGGCCCTCTAAAATTTCCTACAGAAAAATTACCCTGTATCAAAGAAAATGTGGAGAAAAGAAAAACAGCGATGCTGAATACGACAAAAAGCTTGTTTATGTTTAATACATAGGAGAAATTGTTCAAGGACAGTTAAATGTGACCCATTTAATATACCAAGGTCTCCAATACCTATGGTACTCTGCTGAGTAAGTGCTGATCATGCAAATTAAGGCTGCCTGGGGATACACAGTGCTTTTCCGTTGCCGTTTGAATTTTCCAAGTTCTCAAAAAACTTTGAGATGTGGATATATGTTACAGGGTCACTAGGGCTACTTCCATTTCTTCGGTTGTTGGCTCATTTTGAAAATTCATCTGTCTGACATTCCTGAGTCTTCTGACACACACATCCATATTCAGGAATGGAAAAATCTAATTATTGCTACTAGCTGTGTAATTTAAAGTACAGATGGGCAAGTCAATTTGAAAAGGTGTCCCAAGACTAATATTTGAGCTTCAACAGGAAAGAGGAATTAAAAAACAGTGGTCATTGCGACTCTAATTAACTCAAAAGTCCAGTAGAGTCCAGGAGTCGTCAAAAGTAATGTAGATTATGCCCTCAGTATACACTGTATTCAAGATCTGATATCTTCTGGACTCCCTTACATTTACTGGCTTAGATACTTACCCAGTTTGCAATATGCTTACAAATCCCACTAGCTATAATTTGGGTTCATTATGCCTGGGCAAATGGAAGGAAAACCAAATTACACATCACCTCTGAAACTGGCATCAAACACCCAATCAAAACTTTACAAGTTAGGTGAAGATTAGCATATGAAGTTGTGCTGGTTTTGGCTGGGATAGAGTTAATTGGGCTTAGGGCTAAGAAAAAATACATGAGAAGTTAGGAACAGCAACACTGGTTTAATAAGGGTACAACATGCCCACTGTCTGAATACAAAAGGGCAGGCAATCCGTTTTTATAATTTTACTATAATTATATAGATTCTAAGCTATAGGGAAATTATGCTCTAAAACAAGTCGCCCTAACCCCCATTCCCCAAACATTTCTCTAAAAGATTAAACTGTGCCTTTTCCTATGGCTATTTTTAGTAATGGCATCAGTAATTAAACATTCTATGGTCTGGGGCCCCAAAGAAAACATCACTCTGGGTTCTGGATGTATTCCATGATATCTTGAAACAATCTTAAAAAATGTATGCAGTCAGCGTTGTGATTCCCACCGGATCTGCAGGGACCCATTAGGATCACCAGGGGAAGCGCATGGTTGTGACAATGCAAGCAATTTAGCATTACTCATTGGAGCTGAGGCATGACACAGTGTGAAGCTGCTATTGTTCTCCTCGGTTTCTCTCAAGACACTCAAGTTCAAATCTACTCGCAGCCTAATTTGTAGCTGAAATCTGAACCAGAGCCTGCAGCCTCTCAAGGGAATGTCCCAAGCGCCTGATAACAACCTGCTCCCAGGAGAAGGTGCTTTGAATCCCTGTTCTTGTAGGTTCTCCATGGAAAGAGGACTAATTAATGATACAGTCCCATGTACCTGTTCTCCATTTTGCAGGTCTGCAGTGTCAACCAGGTCACAGGAATTATTTGGGTTAAAAAGAGAAGCCATCTCACTCCAACCCCAGTAAAAGGGGTCTCCTTTAACTCAGATCATTTCAGTGCCTAGGGCTTCATGGCAATGCCATCTTCCAGCAAGCAGTATTGGCAGGGGCACGCACACAGACTGCAGCCAGTGTTTCACCACTGCAGGACATGTGGCCTCAGAGACACAGAACTTGTGCAGCAGGACACACACAGACCAGTGACCTGCACTCAGCTCCTTCACATCTCAGCTGGGAGCTCTAGACGCAGGATCATTATTTGTTCATCTTCATCAACCTACTCTTTAACACCATTTATTTCCTTTACCAGCACCTGACATCAAACAGTTAATTCTGCACAGAGCAAATGAAATGGTTTCAATATTTTTATTTAAGTGAGGTGGCGTTTTAAGTGAATCCAATCTGATCCAGATTTTCTATTCTTTTGTCAGTTTGGCTGCCATGCTGCAAAATCAATTATCTACAGAATCCTAGTTTACTTTAAGAGTTAGTGGGATAACAACTGTGGTTACTCTTGGTATACAGCCTACACTTTAATAAGAAGTTCTTTTGATCTTCTAATGATTTCTCTTCTTTCCCCTCATTCTTACTAAGGACAAGTTCAAAAATTTGACACTTAATGAAGAAAAATATACACTGCATCCACTAGCTACACTCAGTAAGCAAACAGATGTAGATGGGTTGTTTAGCTCCCCATCCAGAAAGCCATTAGGTATCTTGAAGGTATTGTTGAAGTTTATGTAATATTTTTAGAGACATGTTGTCTCACATCCAGAACCATTAGCGCATTTTATTTGACATACATCAAGTAGAAGATTAACAGGGGAAAGAAATTGAGGGGTTTTCCCCCCAAAGATGACCATCAAATATTAAAATAAAGATTGCTAGAAAACATTTGATTACAAATCTCTTTCGAGCTGTTTGTGCAACTGAAAAAACAGATTCTCCTATATTATCCTTGTGTTTACCAAAATAAAAGCTGCCATATACTAATGGAAAAGCACATGGATGCCTGCTTCTGCACCTCAGTTAGTATGATTTTCTTCCCCTCGCAGAAACAAATCTACTTCTGAGGTAACTGTTGCAAAACACTTTCAAATGACTGTCAGGAAAACAACCTCAACTCTTAATGCCAAATCACTTGCATTGTCAATGAGTGCAATGGAGTTCAGTGCAATGGAGTTCAGTCTAGACACTGGAACAGCTAACACTACGAGGCATAACGTTTTCTTGCAAAAAATGTCATTTCATTAGTTACCAAGTGAAAAAGGAATGTGGGTGCTTGAGGATACTTACTGTATACTAATTTTGTGTGTGTGTGTGTATACATATCTAGCACTTACGTGCAAGTACATACATGCATTGACAGAGAAGGATACTTTACTACATAGGGCACTGAGATAGTCTCTGCTAGTGATATTCCCTTTATGTTTGTGTACTTGTAAAAATGGTCCAAGATACAAATAGTTCAGAGTGACAAACTAAAAAGTGAAAAAAAGATCAAACACGCTATGAGGCAGTACACTTAAAACCCCACTTCTTAGTATTAACAGTTATGGTGTGAGAACGACAGAAGGTTGACCTTGATTAGTTAGTGTTTTTAAGCCACAGAGACAAAGTGGGTTTCCTATAGACACTATAAAAAACTGCACTGCAGAAGCATTTATAGGGTACAACTTTCAAAGTGCACAGTGAGGTTTTATAGCTATCTCAGACCTAGTGGGCTAAATCCTGAGCTAATGAAATCAACACAGTTCCACTTACTCTAGCAGCACTACACCAATTTACATCACGCGAGCATCTAGCCCAGGAAGTGTAATGGGACTCCAGTGGCCTCAGCTTTCAGAGAACAATCTGATACTATATAACATAATCTGACAAACCCGAGAAATTCGAAATTAAGACTTCTGCTCTCTCCATATTTCACCCAGTTGTGTTTAAGTGCATTGCTGCAGAGGCCTTGATAGTACGCACTCAGTGCACCGAAAGAGAGCCACAAGAATTTTCTCCTTACTCAAAAAAGATCCTATTGACTCCAATGGGACTCATTAATTTCAGTGAGATCTTATTTAAGCAAAGAGTGGGTTTGGGCTAGGCCAAGTGACCACTGTGATATTAAAATGTAAAAGGCTTTTCATAGTCCGATTCCAGACAATGCCTTCCTGCGTGCTGTGGCCCTGGTGTGGGTGACAAGCTTTGTTTAGTTGGGGTCCCAAATGGCAACATTTAGATCTGGATACCAATTTCCTCTTACACTGTAAAAGATGTCTGTCAATTTCAGAACCAGAATGTTATTCTTGGCTGACCAAGATCAAATAGAGGGATACTCTACAAATAGAAGTAATTTTGAAAGAACCTAAATATTCAATCACATTTGCTCAGCTGGCACAAAACCAACATTGCTGCATTTACTTCAGTGGGCCTAAAAAACTCACCTGAGTTGAAGGACTGACCCTTAAATGTCTACAATCTCTGCTAAATGACTTGGTATCAGTGACATGAAGTAGTAGGCTCTGGCTGAAATTTCATGAAAGCCGGATTAAAGGCCATCACTGGACAGAGACCATAAGGCAAAAACATATTTCAGAAAAGAAAATTTCATGTTTCAAGTTAGAGTTCTCTTCACAATGAAAGGTGACCTTTGATATCATTCTTGCCTTGCTCTTTGTATTTAAACTCTTTTTGCTTTCAGCACAACTCAAACACAGATGAGCACTGTCTTCAGCCTTTCTTTAGCATTCCTATTTCAATATTCCAGACTCAACCGTCATTTACCCCAGCAGTCCCCTACTGTGCATCTGTCCCTCAAATCTTAAATACCTGTCCTCCCAATCTGTTCTGAGGCCGAGTCCAAATGAGTTTTGTGCATGTAAATTCTATTATCTACATGCATAAATGACAGAATCTACTGCCTATGCATGCAAATGTTAGCTATCTAGACCAACCAATGTGCCACTGTGTATTAAGGGGCAAAGGTTTTTCGTACACAAAGAAAAGTCTATTAAGCATACCTTTGAAACTGTGGCCCTAAAATCATGTGCAAGAAAAAGAAGCACCCCTGCCTGTAAAGAGTAGGTATTTCCAACAAGTATAATTTTCGTGTAGCTTAAATCTCTGGATAACCTTCAGAGGTTGCGTTACCCTTGCTTACAGCTCTTCAGGATTCACCTGGCCTTTGGTAATGCTAGAGCATATGTGCAATCTGTCCAGTTAAAGTGTTCAGAGAAAGAAACATCATCCCACTAATATAGATTATCTGCAGCATCTGAAATATTTCAGGTCATAAAAACATACAAGGAAGTTTAACAATTTATTCACCAGAAAGACACTGTAAGAGATAAGAGGTAACCTGAAAAGCCAGAGGACATTTCTGTTTTGGGGTTTTTATTTTTGGCTAAGGCATGTTTTATTTTAAATACTGAAAACATCAACACTTTTATTTTTATTCACACCCAAACAGGTAAAATTAGATGAAAGACCCCTTTTTTTTCTTCTTTTTTAAAGCCAGGAACATTCATTCCAGGACTGAGAACTTCTAACACACTAAGTTTCAGCCTGAGGCCAACTTACCAACTATTACAATCCCCTCCTGAACTGGTCTGAAAACGCAATAACTTATTTACCCTTCATTAAGGAAGCATGCGGTTCATCCTCTACATTTTCTATATCTGTATACAAAGTCAGGGTTTGGGCTATATCAACTCAGTTCTGTTGCCTAGCTGTGACTAAGAACTGAATTCAGTTCAGTGTACATGTATGTTATCTACCCATTCATATACATCATGATATAGACTCCAGTTATCACTCAGTGTATGAATCAATCCCTTAACAGTTTATGATTTATGCAGCTTGCTAGAAGAGAAGTAGGCCACGCCAGCCTTGAAAGCACTTTAGCTTAGTTGTTTTTACTCATGAAGGACATGTTGTCCTGTAATTATTCTGTCATTTCTTAAAAGGTGAAATCCTTAACAGGTTCATGCTTTATGTGCTGCTATGCGTATGTGTGAGTTTATGTCTGAGCACGTCTCACCAAGTAGCAATCATCATTCCAAATTACTTTACAAGGAGCTACATAGAACTGGACAGCTTAAAAATGTGTTAAATATCCTCAGAGTTTACATGGACAGTTTCGGGGGAGCAGGGGTGGAGCAAGATAAGGAGGAGTCAAGGAAATCATTAATATATTCCAATTACTACCCCAATTCACAAAATACACAACTGCATAAAAGTGTCACTTTCTGTTTTGATCCTGTCAGTAATGTAATGTTGTGTTTTCTTGTACCATTTAATAGGGGCAGTATCAGCAAGACGTGCAACTTTAAACAATCATGAAAATTTTAAAGTAATGCGTTCAGAGAAAAACTGAAAGGAGATTCTGACATTAATCAGAGACTTCAGGCTCTGCTTGCAAGAGTTCTGAAAAATATGGGCTAACTTTAGTGTTCGTGGCTGAAAAGCAAAGTTTCTCTGCTGCCTCAGATTAACTGCAGTTTTAGCTTATTTGAAAAAAAACAAGAATATTAAATTCCTTTTTCTACACAAAAATCTGCCATTCGGCTTAAAGGAATAGCACTAAGATATCAAACCTTCCCCTTCTTAGATATGTCAGAATATTTGGAGAATTTTAATAAACTTCTAGAATGAGCTATAAATCATGTGAATTATGGGAGCTCTACAATAGATTCTCCCTAACAAGTCCTGCTGTGCCTAACTAATGCTTATCTGATATACTGGCAGTATGAAGCTAATAAAGTGTGTAAACAGAATACTGAACTGGTTTCGATGAAAAAAAGGTCAGCCTGGACCACAAATGAAAACAGGTGGGAATCTGGATCCTTTTGATACTTTAAAAGAGTAAAAGAAGGTTCTGGCTAGTTGGGGTTTCTTTTAACTAGAGATGGGAGAGAAAGCAAGCCTGGGGTCAGGATCCTCCAGGCTTCAGATTCAAATTTTAGATCTCTGTTTGTTGGAAACTACTTGTGTGATACTCAGCCCTTACTGTTAACCAGAGAAAGAGCATAAACCAGCCAAAGAAAAGACATGTTCAGCATGACCATGAAAAGGAAATGCCATATCTCTCATGAGAAAGAACAATCTTGAAAGACATCTATCCTGCTCTCCCAGCTACTGGGGTTCAGGCAATATCCAAAGTCTTAAGATTACTATCTGAACTGCTCTCTGAACCTCTGTTTCACCACTGTCAGCTGTAATACACGAGGGCAGTTTACAGGAGAACGTTAGTTATTCACTTCGCGTTTCTCAGCTTTAGTTGGTTTAAGTAAGACCCTTAATGTCACTTAAACATAGTGTTTTTGTGTTATATTTTAATTTTGAAAGGATTATCAAGAAAATCTACCCTTTCCGTTAACTTTCTTTGAAAAACGATTAAGAGTTTTAGAAAGGATCGCCAAATATCCTCACCCTGCCTGATAAGTTATCCAGAATGAAACACGTAATACAGATGAAATTTTGAAACAATGCAGAGGCAAAATATAAAGTTCTCAATCTGAAACTACAAATACCAGTGCGTTACTTGGGAATGCAGTGCAACATGGTTAAACACTGTAAATTATACTGAAATTTTCTTTGTGTTGGTATTTGGCTCTGTATAGCTTTATTGATAAAACCAGCAATTTATTTTTCTTTTTATGGGGCTAACAATTACATACCACTCAAAAGAATTTGACTGCTATTAGCTGACTACAGCACTTGCGAAGAAAAAAATCCCGTTGTCTTACACAAAAGTTACCAGTAGATAATATTCCACCTAAGACAGACTTTGGAGAACTGTTAATAAAACGAGTCGTCTTTAGCTACTCCTTCCTAAAATACCACATTAGTAATCTTGGGCTGCAACTAATTTTCCTGATACTACATGTGGAAGTCACTGTGAAAACTAGACAGAGATGGGATGTAACGAATGCATCGCTCATAAATATCGTTCCTCAAACATAAAAATCTGGCAAAGCTCAAAGAGCAGAGCAGGAGTTAAGACAGCTTTCATATGCTGCTGCCTTTAATGCTCTTAATGTACATTGGAAAATTATGTACCTCATTTCTTCCGAACTGAGTAAGAAATTTTGTTTTAAATCTATTTGTGGAGTATGCTGCTATATATCTCTTTTAATTTAGTATAATATTCTCTGGTCTAAAGCAAGCGGTTCTAAATTAAATAAGCTGGCATACCTATTGCACAAAGCAACCGACTGCATTCCAGTGAAGCCCCTTTGAAAGCTATGTCAAATCTCTGCTGTCTCAGGGAGGAAAGTACCTCATTCCGTTTGCATTAGTCACCCTGCTAGAGATTAATCCTAATGAGCTTTTTTCTACAGGCTTGGCTGGCACACCCAGGATTTGCATTACATACCTGTGATTTCTCAATATTTAGCCCAAAATGCGTGCGTTCAAATGCAGATAGATATCAACTTTCCAGAAACCATTAACTACAGCATTACTGTAATAGCTTATCGAGCCTAGAGGGAGGGCAGCCACAGGGTGCTTCCTCAGCTTTGGTAAGAAGCCATCACACAACTAAGTATTGTAAAATCAACATGGGCCAACATTCATATGAACGCCGGTGTAAATGACACATCTCAAAAAAGGTCCTGTATTAAAGAACAACAATGCTCTCTTTTTCTTTATTTCATTATCCGCATTATCTTCCTCATTATCTCCCTGTTTCACTGATTTTTGGCAAACTACGGGCATCTATTTGATGTGACTAGATTGTTTGCAGACCCTGCAGCAGAGTTTCAGTCTTCCTCCCAGCTGTATCCTGCCCTCATTAGGCAAACAACCATCCCTTGGCCTTTTCTACCCACCAACATGAGAACAGACTAACAAAATTTCCATTCATGTAGAAACCAGGAGTCCTACATCTTTGACACTCTTAAGTTATTTTACTCTACAAATACCACACCTGAGCAATTTTTATTGAGGGAACAATACTAAACTGTAATCAATATCTACAATGCCATCAAACCATCACAAAAAAGATTCCACCATTCCAAAAAATGCTTGCATGCAACTTGGCTCAGTCCTTTTGAAAATTAAATAGCTACTATTAGATGCACAGGCTAAATCAAGGAGCCTGGCCTCTTCTGGACCAAAGGGCTGGAAAATACTTTTCAGAGCTGAAGAATTTTGAAAGAAGACAGCACCAAGCTCTTTCCCAGTTAAATGAGGGTACTGCTAGCTTGGTTACTGCAGCCAATCTAAATCACTGCAGCACCCCATGAAGTGAAGCTGTGTCTTTAAGGTAGCCAAGGACCAAACTACTTACAGTTTCAGAGTTAAAAAACACCACCTGAGCTTTCCTCAGAAGCAAAACAGAAGTCAGCACAGCTCACAGTCTAATATACTCCACGAAGGACCCAGTGTGAAACCAGACAGCTTTACTGAACACTAGTTCATAGTCCCAAGCACTCTCCAGCTCAGTCTGGCAATGGCAGCGTAAGAACACAATATACAGCTCGGTCTCTATTAACAATAAATAAAGTAGCACAGTTGTGTTTCATCATGACAGACCACAGTCACAATGATCATTCACTGTCATTGTCACACTCTAAAGGACTGGTCTAACGGCCTATATTCAGATTTCTACCTCCCTTAAGGGTTTCTAAGGTACGTACCATCCTAGTAGCTAAGGGCTAGGTAAATGAAGTACAACTACAAGTTGTACACTGGTACACCTAACTTTCGGACATCCAGCCATTGAAGCAGTGCACAACAAAATTGGTGTTAATGCCTAAGTTTCCTAAACAAAGAATGAGAATTTCAGGTAGTGCTGGCAGTAACAGCTGGGCACAGCTCTCAGAGGGAGCCACCAGAACTAGCCAAGAAGAGGCATGAACATAGGCTAGATCTAAATTTCTACCTCCCTGAACGCGAGATGCTCAGGCATCTGAACAGACAAAGAAAAAGGTGTCTCTAGCTATTCTGGAGTTACACCACAGACTTGTCTGCACCACAGTCTTTCAACGAAAACAGCAGGCCTAGTCTTTTTTTTTAAATGGAGTTTTATGTTAGTGCCCTTTCTTTTTAAATCTAACATCTCAATGGTTTGAGCCCTGGCAAGAAAGTGGAAGACTGGGTTTGAAATATTCCTGCAAGTGCCCAAATTAGTATCTCCTGCACGTTTGCTAACCACCAAGCCATCAGGCAGCCAGTATGGGGGGCACTCACCACCCCTCCTGACAGTCCAACCTCAGCAGCAGCCCTGTGAGATGCATGAACGTTGCAAGCAGTGCTCAGGGCCTGGTGACGTCAATCAGGGCAGAAATCTGCAGAAAAATGAAGCCTAAAATCCTTAGACTTTTCCAGTCTCTAGACACCTAAGACACTGTCTGGAAACTGAAATGTGCTGTTTTGTTGCTGGTACCTATGATGATCTTTTCATGGAGAAGAGCTAAACCTATTCTGCCAACTCCATGAAG
Source organism: Nipponia nippon (assembly GCF_047370975.1). Lineage (NCBI taxonomy): Eukaryota > Metazoa > Chordata > Aves > Pelecaniformes > Threskiornithidae > Nipponia > Nipponia nippon. The sequence continues at coordinate 37,793,485 of NW_028262369.1, forward strand.
CAAGAATCCCCTTTCTCCTGCTTCCCGCGGGCAGGCTCTGACGGAAACATTGCCAGCTGTCTCTGTTCATGCAGGCCTCACTGTGAAAAAGCCAAACAACAACACGACTTTCATGCTGCACTGTTTAGCTTTGGCTGAAACTGTAATCGTGTGTCTGTGGTTTTCCTGTTTGGGTGCCTAATTTAACTGGCTGAGCCCACTCCTTCAAGTGTGGAAGGGACTCTGAGGGTATAAGGAATTAGCATGTTTCTGCCAGAGACATTCCACCAGGATCCCATGTTTGTTTAACATGTACAAACAGCTAAAATAAAATATTTGTTGGCCTCAGTAATAAACAGAATATAAAATAGTGTGAAATTAAGCAAGACCAGCTGGGCTCCAGGAGAACTGAAAGGAACAGTTAACTTCTACTACACAACGATCTGGAATGCAGACGCACTAAGATGGACTGCTATTGATGTGTGTTTTTGATGCACTTTATATACAAAGTGCTGATTAGATCTAGCTACCAAAATTATGCCCTTTCATATCCATATGTCAGTAATAAACAAAATTTAGAGGAACAAACCTTAGGATGCTTTCTACTGTTTTAAATCAACTGCTTTGCAAGCCAAGCTTGCAGTCTTGCATCATATGCTGTAGAAGTGTGAAGTTAACACAGCAGTGATAACTGATTCCATTCTTCCAGAGGCAAAAAAAAAAAAAAAAAAGGAAAAAAGCAAAAAAAGAAAATTAAGAATTCTTCTGCTCTAAGGCAGGATTTTTCCAGCCCTCAGGGACCTGTGAGAATTTCAGGATATGCATCTGTATAGATTCTGTGTAGGAGCATTTGGGCCCCCATATATATATATATATTTCTATGTACTGAAACCACAAAGCAAGCAACTGCTTAAACAGAGTTTTTTGGGGAACTTGGAAAAGCTGTTCCCTACTAACACAGGACAGGATGGAGGTTCTTCCTCTGCCATGATTTTTCCTCCTCAATTTGGGAAGCAGAGTCAGGGACTCTATGATATAGAGGACACTATTTTATTTCATAGCACTAATGCAATTTTGAACAATGAATAGAAATGGAAATGTGACTTAAGTTGTAATTTCTGTGAGGGATGCTCTGCTATGCTACCCAGACCACCCTTGTGTCTTTCTCTGGCTACCCGGTGTGCTCCAAACCTTTCCCACTTACTTTCCCCTGGGGTTATACAAGTGGCATTGTGGCTAACTGCCCTTCCAGCAGACTTCTCCTGGCAGCTGGACATTTTGGATCTTTCCCAGTTTGTTAAAAAGAATGTATCAGATGCATTTATGCATCTCTTTTAAGAAAAAGAGGCTGAATGAGGAAATAAAGTCCAGCCCTTGGATAAGCTGCATGGGAAATAACTGTTAGTCAGGGCTAAATCACTGATGAAATAAAAGTCTGGAGGAACACATTTAGAAGTCTGTCAGACGAATTACTACTTTTATCTCATTTCACTGGAAGCTGGACTGTTTTGATCTTTCACTTTCTATTAAAAAGAATATACTGGGAGTAGTAAACACTCAGGATCTACTTCTTCCTCCCCAGTGTGAACTCATTGTTGAATTGCCAAATCGACAGAATGGATTTTCTATCAGTCACAGTGTAGGTACCTACTTCTTGCCACCTAAGGGCAAGTTTCCTCAAATCATCCCATAATGAAGCCTAAGCCCCAAGATGCAGCTTCCTGTGGAAGATCATGTCTGTATAGTCCAATGCCACTATGCCTCCGAAGGCACAGGGACATCAGGTAGGTCACAGACAACAGCAGCTTTAATTTTAGTCTGGTGATCATTTAAAAACACCACTTCCATCCATTGCTTATTGTCCCACAGCTCTTCTGTCATAAAACAAAAGATCAAAGTGGCTCACTTGCCAGATAAGCCAACTTGAGAGGGAAAGCAACTGACTCAGAATCAAAAGGAAAAGAATAAAGAATTTCATAGCAGCACCTGCCACAATGGCAGAAGAACCCACCACAGCATCACCAGTCAAAAATATCTGAACCATTAGTTAAAATCTGGATGAGATTTGAATGTCTCTTCCCACCCTCCACTATTTTTCTTTATCTAGGAACAGCTAGAGTAAAAGCAAAACAAACTGCTTTTTGGTCTCACATAAAATTATTTACATTTACAACCTTTGGAAGAAGGGGCAGGCAACTCAGGAGGACTACAAGGATGTTGTGAGGTTATGCAGGGAGAAAATTAGAAGGGCCAAAGCCCAGCTAGAACTTAAACTGGCTACTGCCATAAAAGACAATAAAAACATTTCTACAAATACATTAGCAACAAAAGGAGGGCTAAGGAGAATCTCTGTCCTTTATTGGATGCGGGGGGAAACAGTGACGAAGGATGAGGAAAAGGCTGAGGTACTTAATGCCTTCTTTGCCTCAGTCTTTAATAGTCAGACCAGTTGTTCTCTGGGTACCCAGCCCCCTGAGCTGGAAGGCAGGGATGGGGAGCAGAACGAAGCCCCCATGATCCAAGGGGAAATGGTTAGCGACCTGCTGCACCACCTAGGCACACACAAGTCTACGGGGCCAGATGAGAGCCACCCAAGGGTACTGAGGGAGCTGGCGGAGGTGCTCACCAAGCCACTTTCCATCCTTTATCATCAGTCCTGGCTAACTGGGGACGTCCCAGTTGACTGGAGGTTAGCAAATGTGACACCCATCTACAAGAAGGGTTGGAATGAGGATCTGGGGAACTACAGGCCTGTCAGCCTGACCTTGGTGCCAGGGAAGGTTATGGAGCAGATCATCCTGAGTGCCATCAGATGGCAAGTATGGGACAAGCAGGGGATGGGGCCCAGCCAGCATGGGTTTATGAAAGGCAGGTCCTGCTTGACTCACCTGATCTCCTTCTGTGACAAGGTGACCCGCTTAGTGGATGAGGGAAAGGCTGTGGATGTTGTCTACCTGGACTTTAGTAAAGCTTTTGACACCATCTCCCACAGCATTCTCCTGGAGAAACTGTTTGTTTATGGCTTGGATGAGCATACTCTTCGCTGGGTAAAAAACTGGCTGGATGGCCGGGCCCAAAGAGTGGTGGTGAATGGAGTTAAATCCAGTGGGGGGCCAGTCACCAGTGGTGTTGTCCGGGGCTGGGGTCAGTTCTCTTTAATACCTTTATCAATGATCTGGACGAGGGGATTGAGTGCACCCTCAGTAAGTTTGCAGATGACACCAAGTTGGGCGGGAGTGTTGATCTGCTGGAGGGTAGGAAGGCTCTGCAGAGGGACCTGGACAGGCTGGATCGTTGGGCCGGGGCCAACTGTATGAGATTCAACAAGGCTCAGTGCCAGGTCCTGTACTTGGGTCACAACAACCCCATGCAACGCTACAGGCTGGGGGAGGAGTGGCTGGAGAGCTGCCTGGCAGGAAAGGGCCTGGGGGTGTTGGTCAACAGCCGCCTGAACATGAGCCAGCAGTGTGCCCAGGTGGCCAAGAGGGCCAGCGGCATCCTGGCTTGTATCAGCAATAGTGTGGCCAGCAGGACTAGGGATGTGCTCATCCCTCTGTACTCAGCACTGGTGAGGCCGCACCTCGAGTACTGTGTTCAGTTTTGGGCCCCTCACTACAAGAAGGACACTGAGGTGCTGGAGCGTGTCCAGAGAAGGGCAATGAAGCTGGTGAAGAGTCTAGAGCTCAAGTCTTATGAGGAGCGGCTGAAGGAACTGGGGTTGTTTAGCCTGGAGAAGAGGAGGCTGAAGGGGAGACCTTATTGCTCTCTACAACTACCTGAAAGGAGGCTGTAGTGAGGTGGGGGTTGGTCTCTTCTCCCAAGTAACAAGCGATAGGACCAGAGGAAATGGCCTCAAGATGCGCCAGGGGAGGTTTAGGTTGGATATTAGGAAAAACTGCTTCACTGAAAGGGTAGTCAGGCACTGGAAAAGGCTACCCAGTGGTTGAGTCCCCATCCCTGGAGGTATTTAAAAGACATGCAGATGTAGTGCTTAGGGGCATGGTGTAGTGGTGGACTTGGCAGTTCTAGGGTAACGGTTGGACTTGATGATCTTAAAGGTCTTTTCCAACATAAATGATTCCATGGTTCCAGGAAAATTTACAAATGTTCACTCTCATCCCAGGAAAACAATTCTGGGACTGTATGGCCAGTCTGCAACCTGCTTCTTCTGTAGATGCAGCCCCAGACTGCAGTCTCCAGACTTGTGCTTAATGAACACATGGAGGCATGCTCTAGCGGCCAATAATGTACGCCCTATCGGGTCTTATTGCTTAAAGAGCAGGTAATGCTCCGGAATACAAAGCTGCATGTATTACCATTGTAAAGGTTTGAATATGATCTAGTAATAGAGATTGGTCACATAGTCATGGTAAAGTGGATAAATCACTACATAAATCATTCATTTATATGGTACAATACAGTTACAGTAATAATACTGTACATATGGCGAGGGGCCCAACTGGGGAAAAATATTCTTCGGCACCCTGCACAGTCATTCAAGAGCTCTGTTTTAACTACTTCTATCAATTATTAAAACAGCACAGTGCATAACTACATCAGCTTTCCACCTTCAAGAACCTGCCTCCAACGCCTTCTTTTCACCCTGCTGCCTGCAACTTACACTTTCAGCATTAGTCAGCATCATCCAGCAGGAGCTTTTAGGAAGTCTGCTTTTAAAGGAGCTCCAGAAGTAAGGCTGGTGATTCAGATGCTTCATCCAGAGGCTGGAAAGCTGACTAAGAAGAGCAAAGACAAGAGCTGACTGTGAAGAAATGGACGAATCGCTGGGTGACAAAATGATCAATGAAATTTAATGTAAGTAAATGTAAAGTGACACACATTGGAATCAACAATTCTGACTTTACATATAAAATGATAGACTTCAAGCTCATTACTACATCAAGAAGAAGATCTGGATAGCGTAGTATAAGTAATGTAATAGCCGGACAAGTAATACAGATAGTATAACAGATAATGAAAACCACAGTTCAAAGAACAGAGTTGTCAGAAAAAAACAGCAAATCAAATGTTAGGAATCACTGTGAAAGGAATAGCATGATTGCATCAGTGCATAAATCCACAGAGCCCTTGTATCTGGTTCTGATCCCACTTCTAAAATGGATTTAATGGAAATAGAAAAGGCTTGGAGAAGAGTGGCAAGGATAATAAAAGCTGCAGGATGACTGCTGGACAGGAAACAACCAAATGTACTGGGATCCTCCAGTACGGAAGACATGCCACAAGGAGGATATGACAGAGACCTATTAAATCATAAGTGGTGTGGCAACGGTAAATGGGGATCCATTCACTGCTTCTGCCAATATGAGAGCTCAGAGCAGATACCACACTCAAAACAATGCAATGTACGGTCAAGCTGTGGAACACCTTGAAGAAAGGATGTCACTGTGGATGCAAAAGTTTGTACAACTTCAGGAAGTGACTGGATTCTTGGAGAAAAATACTTATGAAGGTCTACCAAGTAGAAAAACCCCTCTTCCATCTCAGCTAGGCCAGGACAGCCTGTTTGTGTTTGGAAGAGTACTCCAGAGGGGACTATCTACATTCTTCAACTTTTGACCACACCTGGGACAAGGATATGGGGCTAGATGAGGTTTTGGGTTTAATGTGGCTCATCTTCTGCCCTTCCACTATGAAAGGCGAATGATTGAGGACCAAGTACATTGTGTTCACAGATCCTCCTCCACTCACAGCTCAGCTAGCTGAAAAGGCTACTATCATCAGCAGCTTGTCATTGCCTCATTCCTGGGCATTATCTCAAATCTGTTAGCTAAGACTGCTTGTTTATGCCCTCACCTGTTTTAGTGAAAATGAACCCTACTTACAGTGATAGTATTCTTTAAATCAATTAAGATAGTCCAGTTCACTTTTTGAGGAATACAGGTTAAGGGTTCTCATCTGAGCAGCTCAGTCACCATACTGGAGTAGGGAGGCAGAAGTGTCTGGAAAGGCAGGGTAGACTACAGGCCTGTCTGTCTTTTCCATGCTCCTTCTTCCAGAAATGAGGAGTATCAAACAGCTCTGGCTCAGGAACTCACCGTTTGTGAATAAAGATGGTTGATGGTTTTTCAAATTGTTCTTTTTTTGTTCCTGTTGGGTTTCATTTTCACTGTTTCTTTGTCAGACCCTTTTTCTTCACAGGAGATTCAGCTTTGCAAAAAAACTAAACAAAATCCTCACATTTAACATGAGATATCTGTCAATCAGTGGCTCATTTAAGTACTTTACTGAAAACATTATCCAAAGGGTTATAAAAAATGGTTCTCTTAAAAGAGTGAACTCTTTCCAAGCATGTTTTTAATATCTCCAATTTATTTCAAAGTGTACACTGTTTTTCAAAAAGAGAAGCTATTGTATGTGCTTCAAAATGAACTGTTTAAAGTTAAGAATTTTCATTGAAATTATACTCATTTTCAGCCAACTCAATGCAAGTAAGGAGATACCCTGAACTGACTGCAAAATTGTTGTCTGCATTTGTTTCTTTTTAAGATGTGACTACTACTATGAATAAAATATTAGTAGATGATGATACTTCCCATATTTATTTTGACATTATTTATTTGTAATCATTATAAATATAGGCAAGATTTTTTTCAGAAACCTCCCTTAGTAGTTTTGTGTTTAACCATCCGCATTAAATTGCAAGAAACCTCACCCAGACTAACCAGAAAAGCACGTCTTCCATTCAGAGTTCAACAAAGAAACCAGCACCTTAGAGACTCTGTCTGCCTCTGTGGAAGGAAGCAGCATGGCACTCAATGAACATCCTTGGGGAAAAAGTTACAAAAGAAAACTATGTGATTTCCTTTACACCCTTCTTAGTCAATCCACTTAGCATCAATAAGAAACTAAGAATGAAGACCAGGGCTGTGTGCTAATGATCAAAACTGAAAATCTATCCCAGTTCATTATACATTTTCATTGTTTCTGTTTTTAGAGTAGATAATATGTTTTCATATGCAGCCAGATTATTAAAACCCAAACTTCCTGGTGAGAGCTGGGACATATCCATGGACTTGTTTTTGAAGAGAACTGTCCACAGCCAGCAGATAAAAAGGACAATCTTTACCCCACTAACTCCTCATGATGTAAGGTAAAAAGCGCTCCTCAAGAGACAGGACTTTGCAAAAACACTAAAGTGTCCGTTTTAATCTTGATGAAATCAGTTCACAAATAAGTAAGAACAAGGCCCGTTATATGCAAAGGTAGCATATCCCACACATCTTTGTTGCACTAAAAGACAACAGAAAGAGAAGCAGCACTTTAAAGAAACAGGAAAAAACCAGAAAATTTTAATATTTTTCTTTGCATTTGGTACATTTATGAGAATGTTCTTTTTCCAGGGTCTGTATCTGAAAAATCAGGAAAACCTTCCAGCCAAAAAAAAAAAAAAAAGACTCTTTGACAGAAGTACTGTTCAGAGTGATTCATTTGAAAGTGCTGAACTCATATTCAGAGTCTGAAATCTAGGAACCACCAGCTGGGCTGGGACTCAAAATTACAGGGATGGAGTGAGTTTTTGAGTTGTGCTGCATTAAGTAGTGGAGGCAATTGCTTTTCTCACCTATTCCACAAGGGAAGGAGGAAGGGAAACATTTAAGGATTAAGAAAAGAAGACTTAGTATTATTGGGTTACAGTATCTTACACCACTAGAGGCTGAATCAGAGTTTGCATTAAAAAGGAACTTCAAAAATTTAAATCAATCTTTTACAACGAGCCATTTCAAGATGGAGCTGGAATAAAAACAAAAGAAATAAGATAAAACTGTGCATATTAAATTAGTTAAAGAAGAATCTGTTTATGTACTGGAAGTTCACTCATAATAAAGGGGCAAGAAAAGGACCTTGTTCCTGCCAAGTGTCAGCATCACTGCCAAGGGAAGGAGGAGGGAGTCCATGTAGCATGTATAAGAGGGAATATCTATAGGTCACACATAACCAGCATGGAGGAAGCCTGCAACAGAAGCAATGAAATAGCCACAGACTCCTGTACACTGTTTAAGGAATGAAGGGGGAGGTCACAGACCTCTTCTATTTTAGTTTAGGAGTGATGAAAAAAATGCTGTCAGTTATCCATATCCAGCTAGGGAGATGCCTGGTACATTCATTTAATCCACATTGCATAATGTGCTACTTAAAGTGAGCCCAACCAGATCAAGGGGTAGCAAAACAGGTATACTGGTTCCCAGGAGTCATAGTCAACCATATGTAGCTTACGGTCAGCGCTGTAGCTGCAGACGGCACGCAGGAAGGCAAGTAACATGGTGGCTATTCATGGGTATAAGTGGCAAAAGAAACGTGTGCAAGTCAGCATCCTGAGAACAGAAATGGACTTTAGGATCAGGCAGAATTATCAGCAAAACAGCTAACAGGAGGGTGTAAAATAAAGCAGGCCTGATCTGCTTTAACTCAGCCTTCACCTGTCTCGGCACACACAGGCACAAATGGGCATCCCTCCTCCTGGAGCCAATGACAGCAGTGGGCTGCACTCATTCCAGAGTAAATTACTCACTTTCTTAGCGTGATTTACACTAGTCTACCTCTTACAGTCACATACAAATTATAGCAACTTGCTTATATTATCTTACAGGTATTTACAACCATGAAGCACTTGAGTTGGGTCAGAGAAATTTGATGAAAAGAGAAAGAGCTACAGAAAGCTTAAACAAAAGATCAAAAGGGCTCTGTCAATGTAATAAGGGTATCAGTAAACACTCTAATTTCTTCACTGTATTACTAAAAGTGGCATTGCTATCGTAAACAAATTCATATTTTTAATTCAGTTTACTTAACACTACCTATGACCTCCATTTACTTTTGCTGTTTCTCTCAGTTTGAACAACGAAAAGCAATAAAGCAAGTTTCACTTTTGCTTCCAGCCAGTTTCACTTCCAGAAAAGACTATTTATTTGTTAAAAAAAACACAGGTTGATTTCATTGGAATCAAAAGCTGCACCCATTTCTGCTGGTCTCTGATTCAATAAAAGCTTTCATAGAACACTCAGGTTTAGGTTAAATTAAGTTGACAGAGTTTTGATAATGAATATTCAATTGATTTACAGAGAGATTAATTTAGTCCAGATTGTTAGCACAGCTATTGATTTAAATTGCAAATTATAGAATTTCACAGAATCACAGAATTGTTGAGGCTGGAAGGCACCTCTGCAGACTGCCCAGTCAAAACTCTCGCTCAAAGTAGGGTCAGCAAGAACAGGTTGCTCAGGGCCATGTCCAGTCCAGTTCTGAATATCTCCAAGGACAGAGACTCCCCAACCTTTCTGGGCAATCTGTTCCAGTGTTCGATCACCCTTACAATTAAAACTGTTTTTTCTTACGTTTAAGTGGAATTTCCTGTGTTTCAGTTTGTACCTATTGCCACCTGTCCTTTGACTAGGTGCTTCTGAGAAGAGTCTGGCTCTGTATTCTTCACTGCCCCCATCAGCAGTGGGCCCACATTTTCCCTGGCCTTCCTTGTGCTGCTGATGTACCTGCAAGAGCCTATCTTGTCACCCTTTGCCATGTCCAGATCCCTAAGGGCTTTGGCTTTCCTCACTCCATCCCTGCACACTCAGACAGTGTCCCTGAAGTCCTCCTGGGTGACCTGACCCTGCTTCCACCTCTTGTTTCTTCCTTGCTTCCTTTTTATTTAACAGAAATTTAATGTAATGGAAAGCTATACCAGCATTCTATTTTTTAATTTTGAGTGGATAGTCTCCTTAACGCAATTGCCTTTCTAGTCCAGTGCAATGGGGATATCAAAGTCCTGTTTATATGCTTTAAAAAATTTTAAATAAAAAAAAGTAGAATAACAATCTCTATGAAGGCACAGTATTGTGGCTTGCTTTTACAGTCTCTCCCCTAGTAACCTGCTGTACACCACTAGCTCCAAGAGCAGGAGGTGGACTAGAGTGTTGCACTTCCCATCAAGTCATGGTTTGTAAACTCTGAACAAAGACTGATCAGTGAGGAACTGCACTGTGTAGCCTGCACAATCTTCATAAAATAAATTAATGAACAAATAAATATTCCCTGATGGACGAGCCAGCCAGCAAATATCCCACAAGTTCCTCCCCAGACCTATTCCCACAGGTAGGCTGAAGAGCAGACATCTAACTACACTCCCACAAACACAGCTGCCCAAAGACCTTGGTCCCATTTCTCCTTTGCTCTCGAGCCTTTTGCAGCTGCGAAGAGCAAATGAAATGTGAAAATAAAAGCCAGTTCTCATGTGTTTTAGACCCAGTGTTACACCTCCAGAGACTGGGATACCAGCACCGCTTCTGCTCCCCTAACCACTCTCAGTAAGCCCCTTGCAAGTGCTGAAGGTCAGTAACTGCCGCCATTTTGAGAGCTGTGTAATCCTCCCCTGGTCTCTTTCCCTGACATATACAGCATGTCTCGTAGAGTTTTAGTTCAACGAAAATATCGGGAAGCGCTTTAAATCCTTTTACCAGAGACAGTTACACCTTCTTTGTTACCTGTAGCTCACCTTTTCTCTCAGAAGTTCCTCAGGTTTCTGTGAAACACCAGTTTCCTCCGCGTAGGACCGAGGTCTCAGGCCACCAGCGCAGCGGTCTGTGGAAGGATGAGTTTGTACACTTGTAGATGGAGCACAACTGCCTGTCTCTGCCCATGAAATTGTGTCGAGGACAACCGCTGCTTAAGAAAAACTCTGCTGACACTTCACAGACTGAAAAGGACCCACTGTCACTTGGCAGAGCATTGCCCACCACTTCCCCCTGAGCAGGGCAGCTCTGCCTGTGCCTGCAGCCTCCAGCCAGTGACAGCCTGGGTGCTGGGCACGTCTGCGGGAGCGGGATCAAGCCCAACTCTAAGGCAAGAGAAAAGTAGTGGAATAAAAAGGAATCTAAGCAAAATCTCACAACTGTTTTAAATCAGCACTGCTACTCTCTGCTGGTTCAAACACACAAGGACCGGGCGCTACTGCACCAGCTTGCAGCTTTTCATCGTAACATAGGATTAGGTAACAGCAGGTTAATTTAACAGAAGGTTGGTCGGTACAGAATTTTATAAGGTTGGTTGAAACGTGCGTATCCTCTGCTTTGTTTTTTTTTTTTTTCCTAGCTCCATTCTCTCCTCAGCTCACCACTGCTGGCAACAGCAAGAGCAGTGATCAGACTTTGACCACTGAGGCTGCTCTGTCTCCCATGAAAATGCTCCTTAGCTCTGTAATCCCCTCACTCTCCGCATGGGAAATACTTGGGAGTAAAGAGACTCAGCTTTATAGTGACTCCCCAGTAACTCAGCTGCCTCTGTAGCACTACAGGTACTACTAGTGTTCAGCAAAGAATAAACAACTGCAGTCAAAAATTTAATAATTCATTGTTTTCCAAAGAGGTAGTTCATCCCGCTTCACTGCTGTCTGTAAGGGTCCTCATCACCACTGCATCAGAAGGGCAAGAGGTTTTCCCGCCTTAACATTAAAAAACAAGATATAGACAAATACATAGAAACCTACTGCAGCAGATGAGATGACACCCTTCATCTCAGCCTAAATCAAACCTAAACTTCCCTTGGTCTCAGTTATGCAGCTATGCCTGAGTATGGACAAGAGCACTGATGGAGCGCAGGCAGCGGAGGAATGCATGACCAGCCAACATCGGTGGTGCTGCACAACTCTCGTCAAGAAATAACTGAATCTATAGTTCTTAAAGTACTCTAAGAACGGGGACCAATGGATTCTGGCATCTCAAAACCTGTGGTGAAGTTTTGAGAGGATGGCAGCATTAGTATTTTATGTCCCTTTCAAAATTTGGTCAAAGTTCTCAGCCATGCTGGCCGCTGTAATGAGGACAGCAGTTTCCTCCTTCCTTCTCACGTCCTGCCACCATCCTCTCCCAGATCAGCTCTAAATCACACGTAATTTACTTCCACAAGCCTTTTAAAAAATTCAGCTTGTTTATCACTGATTATTATTTTCTATTTTGATGGCAAGACTACCCTCATTACTGTTTTTTAAGACGCATAAAAGGGACATTTGTCTTACATCTGTTTCTTAGCATTCTGTCTCCTCTCTGCTAAAATCAGGTCCAAATTCTGTGCTGTCCTGCTTTTGCAATAAATACAAGTAGATTCAATAGCAAGGTGAGATCTTTGCTTTTACCCTCTTAATGCAAAAAAGGCTTGGAGGTTTGTATGGTTGTTAACTGTTCTTTGCAAATCTAGCTGATGAAATAGTACTCAAGGCAAATTAGTGAGAAAAGGCAAGAGTCTCAAGTGGTGCAAGCCCACAGAGCTCACTTTCAGCCTTCAGACAACATTTATATCACCTGAGAATTTGGGATAGCTACATTAACAGTAATTTGCTTTTATTACAAGTCCTGCTGTGTTTAGATACTCTGGAAAAAAAACCCCAAAATATCATACAAAGCTCTTTTTTGGTGTGATTCCTTCCCTTCCCACCTCTGGAAGAGAACTGATTATGACAAGCAGGAGGAACTAGTCCATTAGGATCCTGTATGCTTTCGCTCTTTTAACATTCCTAGCATCATACAGTTTGACCTAATGGCTCAAATTCACCTCAGAGTGCCACAAAATCCCCATACATGGCTAGTACCAAATGCACATGCTTACTTTTTTGTATTCCTGTCTTTCAGGACATGGGCTGAAGTCCCTGTTTCCCAGAGAAAGATCTTTTGGGAGGACAAATCTAAAGATCCATGCAGGCCACTAAACCCATGAACCAACAGCAAGTCTCACTCAATGCCTAATAACTCTTTCACCAAGATGTTTGCTAAGCTATGCCTTTCTTTCATATTTTGACTTTTTCTAGTAGCAAATTTCTGGGGAAAAAACCCACCACACACACGCATACACACACAGCTTGGAAAATCACAGAAATGGCAAAGTTGGTTTCTATTACCTATTACCCTGCCTACCTTAACTCCGGATATAAATCCAGGCTTAGAATAAACACCCTCATCAGGTGTGTCATTAGGATGAACAAATAGTTAGCTGAATGAATACAGGGGGTAGATTCAGGGAAGATTTTTAAGGATTCATAGCTGTTGTCCCTTGTCTAGTTCTTTGACCATTCAAAAATGTCTTTTATGACTAAAGCCTTCCCCCCACCCATATATATGTCCCTGAAAATTGAGCTGATCTTCTTATTTTTATTGTGTTTTCTTCCAGATTTTACCACAGCAATCCGGGCACCTGCCCAAAATTTATAAATGAAAATCTCCTCATGCAGCACAGCATCAGCATCACATACCAGCAGCTAAGATATTTTCTCTTTCTCTCTGTCCTGAATCCAAACTGGCATACCCCATGTCACAAAGCTGCTTCTTCTGAGGCGGTGCAGCAGAGGTGGTTATGTTTGTGTAGGAAGTCAGAGCCGCTCGCACCAATGAGCGTTCGCACTGCTGGCTTGGCCCCAGGAAGGGAACGCTCTCCCTTGGAAGAGGAACTGAAAGTATGCCTGGGGAAGCCTGCTTTGCCTCTGACCAAACTAGCTGTCTAAGGAAATGCCAGACCTTGCTGCACCGAGGTCAAATGTAGAATTATGTGGCAGTTTGATAAGCTATAGTACGCTAATTTATTGGCTATTTTAAAAAAAGTAGAGGAAATTTTATTATGGATTACTTTGCTTTCCTGAAAACTTTGTATAATTAAAAACATCTGGAAGACATTTCAATATATCATAAACAAGAGGAAATCCAAAGCACGTGACTTCTAAGAAAATGATGCAAATACCTTTCTATGCCAAAATTTACAGTAATCTGTTTTTCTTATTTTGCTGCAGGGGGGGAGGGAGAACGAATGGAGGACAAGTCAACAATGAGAAAACTACTAGTATAAAGAAATATACTATATTAGGAACCACCGTTTCACGAAAAAATACTATTTTCTTAAAAAAAAAACAAAACCAAAATCACTAAAATAGATTAGGCTTTCCCTCCCCACTCTTCCCCCCAACTAATTAGTTTCCAGGGAATATATCCTTCTGGAGTGGATAAATGATGACATCAATCCTGACACTATTAGGAGCCTATCAGTGAGAAAGGAATGGGAAAGGAGTATGTTTTGGATGATTGTAGGTAAAGGAAACTACTGGTTTAATCTACAAAGTACTATGCCTCTTAATTAATATCACTAAATACCTACAGCCTTTATGACAGTTCTTTAAGAAATAAAACAAACCAAACAAACCAAAACACCAACACAGTTCAACCTATTACTAAATATCTTAGTCTGAGTAATCCGTTGTTTTATGAAATACAGTAAGATTTATGGGCTTTAAAAACAAACACAAAAAGCTTTACAAGAAATCCCCAACACAGTTACTAAAACCCCCAACAATTAATTACTAAGTTCACAGTAAATGAAATAATGCACGAGGAGAATAGTGAAAATGTTTATAACCAAATCTAAAAGTCAAGAGAAACTTAAAACTGGTGTTGGGTTCACTGGAAAGACATAGAAAAACAAAGTTGAACTGTCCCAGAGTTCAAGGTGGTTTATATTTAGAATTTCTGTTGAGTGCATGGGCAACTATCATAAAGTTTATATCAGCCCCTAGCTGGAACTTCACCCCAAATCACTATTTCAATACATAATTTTCATTCAGTCCTACAGTTGGGTTTGTCCAGATCTCTTGAGAATGAAGTTGCTAAGTAATGGAAAATATTTTTTTCCTTTCACGTTCTAGAGCAGAATGGGAGAGAAACAAAAATCTGGGCTGAGAGCAATGACCAGTCCAAAGTCAATCACGAACTGTGAGCTCGCTCGAGCTGTGCCATATGTGATTCAGCAGCTCTCTTTCCCAGAAGACGCTGCTAGGGCGCTTCAGAGCAGAATGAGATTACGCGTACTGATTGCTTTCTCCTGGTCTTGCCTACCTTCATTCTGGGACAGCTCAGGGCTATTCTGTCAGATGAACACCAAAACTTCCTTCACTAGGGGAGTCTTAACATGGGCCAGAGGGAGTGAAGTAACATACCTAGTGTACGTGGAGAGGAGCTCCGTGGCTAAATCCTAGAACTCTGGGTGAGCCAACTGCCTATTGAAATCAGTGATTTATTATTAAAACCACCTTGTGTGAGACCACTGATATTTTACTGACCCTTTCCTTTCTTATCAGTTTTAGGGGTACTAAAATAGTTACAAAAGCTGCCATTTAAATTTTTCAGATTATTATCATGGGGTATCTGAACTAATCTTATATGTTACAACAAATTTTGCAAATCCCACCTTTCAATGCTATTGTTTCAGGCTCTTTACAAACTCAGGTATAACTTACTTCATTGGCAACATTCATATCACATTTTAGAGGCTATTTCCCCAGTACTAATGACTTTCTTTAAAAAACAAACTAAAAATCTGTTTGAAGAACGTGATGAGAATTCAAAAAAACAGCAATTCCTCCAGCCCCAAAATTATGAAATTACAGTATGTCAAATTTTAGTATTTAGAGAGAATGCAGTGCTTGCTGGTGAACTGTACTATATAATTTAGGGAAGAGCTGATGAACTATGTTCTCACAATTTCAAAGGCATTTATTTTGTTGAAATAACTTTAGGTTATTTACTTTGTGACAACGAGTGTCTTTTACTAGCACTATGTGCAAAGAAGGCCCAGTTCTGATTGAGTACTCTGATTAGGACTGTAATGTTGCCAATGAATCAAAACAAAAATAAAGAGTTCTTTATATTTCCTTGTATTTTGAAAAGAAAACACTTTGGAGTAAGGAAAAAAAATATTTTATGCTATTAAACAATACATACTGTTTAATCAATTGCAGTGAAGGAATTGTGATAACGCTTTGAATTTTTTTCCCTTTAATGAATATTTGTGGACCAAGTCTGAATTCTGGAAATATGTTTGATAATTGCATTTGACAATCAGGCATTGATCCCTTTTCTGCAGATGAATAATACCTAAACTAGAGTTTGCATAATATCAAGTATGTTTACATTTTTAATGAACAATTTTGATCTTATAGGCTGCTTGCAAAGTAAAACATCTGTTATTAGCAATGATGATTGTGGTTGGTCATTTAATCACCTGATACTGTATCTGTTCTCTCTTTTTGAATGAACTGATACATCTTCGGGAACAAACCAACCTCTACCTAAACAAAAACTGTTCACGGAAATGTTGGCAAAGAGTGAGTACAACGGGATATGAACTTTCTCGAACCCAGCAACAATTCTGACAAATGTTCAGAAACATTGTTTGGGCAATATTCAACCAGCTCTGTTACACAGTATTTTTAGTGCAATAGAAAAGACTCATTAACATTTTCCTATGAGAAATCTGAGTTTGTAAGGATATTATATTTTCATAGCATTATCACAAATTGAATCCCTTTATCCAAAATAAATTAAACATTTGTTTCCTAGAGTACAATACTGGAATGAAAGAACAAGTCAAATGGCTTAATCAATAACTTTTTAATTTTAGGACTTGTCAGCTTTCCCTTTCTGTTTCAGATTTTTTCCCTTCTAGCATCAATGATGACAGATTGAAGGGATATGTAAATGGGTGAAATGCCTCAAATTTGCAATCCAGTTGGACAACATAATTTCATTTGGGAAATCTCACCTCTGCAGAAAAGTGTAAAAAAGTTCCGAGGTGTAATTGCAACAGGTGGAACAATCTTCTAGCCTAATAGCACCTGTCAAGGACATACTTGCACTGGCATTTTGTACATACTGGCACAGAAACCATCACTGGGGAAAGGAGGGGAGAGCCGATGCTACAGTACCAGCAAGGCCTGCCAGTTCCAACCCCCACCCCAAATCCCTCTGACAAGCCAAGAATGGCTACGATGGGTTTTTTTACTAAAACTATTCACAATGACAGCCACTGCCCTTGGGCAGCACGAACACGATTCTTCCCATAGAGAGTAATACCATTTGGCGGGCACTAACAAGAGGAAGCTGCAACGTTTTCTACTACTATGGCTAATTTTGGAAGAGGTCGTCCCTGTCTGTGACCTCATATTGACACACGGGTTACGCTGAGGTGGCAGGCATAGATTTTTATACATGTTGCTATTTGTAATGTGCACTTTTATTCTGGGGTGAGGTTGCAGTACAAGAGAGAACCTGAGCACATGCTTACCTGAGCTGGATCTCAGGTGTCCAGACAATAGAGTGAATTTGATTAAGGTTTTGATCGCTGTAAGTAAAACAATCAACAAGTGCATAAATGAAGAGACTCTATATAATTACAGAAAAATAGCATGGTTGTTTCTAACACTGAAATCATAGATGATCTGTAGGAAACGTACCTAGAAACCGAGTGCTAAAAATAACAGTGCAATGCTGCACAGTAAGAAGAAAATAGTTACTCTTCTCCCTTAATCAGATAAAAGCAACGTACCCAGGGAGGTGGGACTGGAATCGGATCTCCCCCCTCTTGTGTGGTTTCCTGACAGATGATCAGTTAATTTTTAACTCTTCAGGAGTGCAGTCAGGTTATGGTACTTCAACATCTTGTCTTCTGTTTATTTCTTTCACCATGCTTTCCATACTCCCACTGTGCTGTGTCTCATCTGCCCTCACCATACTGCCTCCTCGTTTAATCACGCATCAGAAGTCTCCTTCTACCCTCCCATCTCACTACACTGAGTCTAATTTTCTCATTCACAGAGGAGGCTGTCCTCTCCTCCCCGCTTTAATTATGACTCTGCATTAAAAATAAAAATAATAAAAGCTCATTTTCCTGAGACACAAGTTATTGATGCTCTGGCCCTGCAGAAATATACACACTTTTATTTGAAGTCATTGTAAACATTTTGTGTCTACCAAAAATATGTATTTAAGTAAATGAGAGCTGGGAATGTACCTTCTTTTTTTGGCTGGCTGGCTGGCCCCCTTGGAGCTTTGCCTTGGGTGTGTAACTGAGAGACGGCCACTCATGCATGAAGAATAGAGGCTTAATTAATTGGATTGGAATTGTAAAATGGTGTACTTGATGTGGGTAAGGCACATTCCACACTTTTCCCCCATAAAGAATGTGACATTTTTGTGGAAGTGTTGAAGAGTGGGTCCAGGAGCCATCAGATGGATGAGACTTCATTAAATAGCTACAGCAGGGAACCCCTAGTCCTGTATCTCACATGGATTTTTCCCCATACATTCATTTAATTAACTCTCAATCTGTATCTATGGTTCCAGAACAATTCTATTTAATTTTTATGTTACATGTTATATGTAATTTATAGTATATAATAAATAGTTTGTGAGAGGTGGAGCCATGAATGGTTTGAAACAGGTTTTCCATGTCCAAATGAAGCTGCCACAGAAATAATTTTTCATTTCTGCCAAAGTCAAAGTTCCCTTTTTTTCTTTTCAGCCTTGAAAAATGTTGTTAAAAAAATCCCAAATTATCCAGGAAAGTTTATCAGGTTTCAATAAAATAGTGACTTCATTGTTAGCAACTGCTTATTTCAACCTTTTAATGAAATGGCTCCTTTTTACATTATAAGCATTACATACAAAATAAAAATATATGGCTTCAAAATTCTGTTTAATGATATTTATTATAAAAATAAATTAAAAGGCATTTTGGGCCCTCTCTCATTTCCTCATAAAGTGCACTTTGCCTCTTTTAAAATATACTGGTGCTGTGGTGGGGAAATCAGGCTCAGAACTGCCTCTTGCACTCTGCTACATTTTGGTATGGGAAGCAATAGGTTCTTACAGGTAACTTCATCTATTAGTAACAAGAAATCACATTGGTTTGTGGTCAGCAAGTATTTTAGAAAACAATGGTATATGATTTTTCTTAAAAAAATGTGTCCTTTGTAAGCTCACTGATTGTTTTCTTTTAGGTTTCAAAGACCTGTATCTTTTAAAGCTTCCTGAAGCACCCTATCATATGTGGCAGCCCTTAAGCTTGTTCCATCTTGCAGTATTTTAAGATTGGAATACATGTTGCTGCTCCTGGAGTGTGCTACCCACAGTCAGAGTTTTTTAATGACCTTTCATTCAAGATCAAAGTTCAAAGAGCATGCTTATTGCACCTATCTCCTTACGGACAGTGGCCCTGGCAATATCATCTTTTTTTCCCTGTCATCAAAGATATTTCAGTGTGGAGATCTTTAGTGTTGCTATTCTTTTTCTTTGAAGCTACTGAGCTTTACAAAGCTGTTCCTCATGTTCAGAACAGCCTGAAACAGAAAATAAAAGGACATATGATAAGCCATAAATGGTTAACAGCAGAGGAACTTTTGGTAGCACCCATGAAGGTCTCTGTCATTTTCTCAGTCAGTGGCTCAGTTTATATACTAGTGGAACCAGAATTCTGCCAGTCCTTATGAAGGTGAGGGTCAGGTTTTTATTCCTGTGTCACACCTACAGATGTCATATTAGAGTTACTCAAACACTCTGATGTGAATACTTGAGTGCTCCCTGAAGCTAACTATTGCTAGCTGTTTTGGAGCCTTGAATGGCTACCACCTAGAGATGCTAAATAAAGTTGTAATAATTACGATATGCAGTGACAGTTATGGTCTACAATAAAGAGTTGTTTGAGCCAAGTAAAAAGGTAATAAAAAGTCATTTCCCCCTTCTCCCAGTTATTTGGAACCAAGTATTTTATCACCATTCTGTAAGGGTCTGAAGGCCCAAATGCTGCATGTACTGAGCAACTTTGAAAATTTGGCTATTATTATAGGTAACCATCCCACGTATATATAGCCCCACCTTATATAAATTATGTAAACATCTTGGTTCTACAAGTTTGAGCTGGAAATCTGGAAGCTGTCTCATGAGACATTCAGTTGCTGGTTGAGCTAGAAAAATATTGGGATGGCTAGGCTTTCTTGTGGTAGTCTGGCATTTCATATTCAGGCCTGGGCAAAACTGGGATGAGCAGACATTTGCAAAAATGAGAAAAAAAGAATGAAAAAGAACGTCTCTGTAAATCTTACAAACATCAAGGAAACGTTCAGGTGTGAGGCACTGCGAGTGGTTTGTTCTTTCATTAGCTGCCAATCCTTAAAGAGAAAACATCCAAAGTTTCCTTGCCTACTTCTTAGAGATGCCACGTACGAAAAAAGCTATCCGTACTGTATAGGTTCTATGCATTCAGGAATAACTTGAATTTAGTAAGTACGGCTTCAATAATTAGTGCAGCCAATGGATCCTCACTGATAGCAGTAGACACAGTCTCATTTAATAATAGCCTTAAATTAATAGTGTACTGCTTTGCAACAGAAGGGACAACGTGGAGAAAAACGTACAATCTATTCATTTTTATTCTAAAGCCATTTTAATTCTAAGTTTCATGGTTCCAAAAGCGGCCTACCTTTTCATGAACTGGGAACAGGTCCCATTCTCATTTCTTTTAATAGATGAATGTGAGAGTAAGAAAAAGCAACCAAAGAAACAGTGTGTATAACAAATTAGAGTAAAAGGAGATTGATATACTTTCAAGATGGTGATATAGCAGTCCATGCTGAGTTTACAGTGCTTGTGGTTTATAGCATGTGCCATAATTACTTCAGCTTAGAGCTGAATTGACTTTGAAAATCCAGAAACAGTTACTGAGGCTATAAAAAGTGAGACTTTGACTTTAGTGAATTTGTTCCAAGAGGGAGAAGTTAAATTTAAAAATGAAATTTCAACTTGCATGCTGTTTTCTGAGGCAGGTCCAGGAAAAATGTCTCTTTGGGTCAGCCACCTATTTTGCTGCATAACTAGGATTGATGTCAAAATCTGAGACCAGAAACCATGTTGAGAGAAAGTTATGTTACACAGAAAAGACAGATATGAACAGCTTCCACGGAAAAATGAGAAGGCATTTTCTGTTGAAAAAGATTATTTATGCAATTAGTTAGTTGAGTTACTGAGTCTTTATACGAGGATGGTGTTCTAAGACAAAGGAGTCTGCTAAGCTCACTTGAAGTATAAATATAGAGCCAGTTATGGCAGCTGCACAGAAATGATGGGTCCATCTTCAGTCAAAGGAAAGCTGGGAAAAGGGGAAGAGGGTACCCAAACACTTCCAAGCTCAACCACTTTCCGTCAGAAAAAAACAAAATAAAGCAAACAGTAGAATCACAAGATTCCCCAAACAAGTTTTTTTGTTTTTTCTAGAGCAAGATGACAACATTTTGAACCTAGGATAGCAAAAATACAGCCACCTCCTGCCTTGGTTTCCCTAACAAACCACACAGTGGCTATTTACATACCACAGTAATATAGCTGAATTCCTACATATTCCTTTCCCAGGAAGTCTTCAGTCACAGACACAAATAGCAGCCATTCAGAAAACCGGTGAGTCCTGATTGTTACCAGTCCATTACCACACCATACCATTGAGAAACAATTTAGAGAAAGCACGTTTTCTACTAAAGATGAGGTTCCTGAGGTACGCAGTACCACAGGAAAGTTACGTGAACTCTCTAGTTTAAATATTAACAGCATTACCCTACAGTATTCAGGTGACAGATGGAAAACACTTTCTTGTTTGTGGTCTCCTGCTGCCTCTGTCTCCACTCCTAGAGTTCATAACCAAGCAGGACATTTTTTATTTCTGCCATGGGAAAGCGATGCATATTTTTTCATCAGCATAAAAAAAATGTTCATGAGGCTAGACCAGTCAGAAACAGAGCTTGCCAAAACTGCTTTCAGCACAAAAAAGGTAGTATGATTGTTCTCCTTATTCTGCTTCTCACTCCTTCTGGTAATGTTTGGTGAGCCTTCATGCCACTGCTATTGCTCACAAAGTCATATGCTAGCTGCAGCCTCTAAGAAATTAGTCTTTTTTGCTGTTGAGTGGGAAGCTGAAAGATACCTAAACACTAGGTGGGATGTGACTGAGCTCTGTCTGAAAGCCAGGATGTTGCTGAAGCACCTTTAACATAGCGCTGAGTTGGAACACAGGAGCACTGCATGGGACCCGGTCAGTGGTGAACATGCTCCATAGGATACTTCATGGTTCTTTCCTGAGGTGCATTGTGCACTTTGGCTTGCTGCTGCCAAACCGGCCCACTGCTCTGAAAGGCTCTACAGGATGTTATGGATTTGTTTGTTTGTTTGTTTGCTTCTAGCTGTGATTCATACTTAACCGATCTTCCCTAATCTCATGAAATTTTTGCTTGCTGTGTAGGTGAACATTTACATTATCAGTAGTGCAGCTGTGTTTGGCCTGCATGCTTCACATGTAATGGGCATCCATAATGAATATTTTATTTGAGAACAAAAATTCTATAAATGGTGCAAAATTTTGATGTAAATAAGTACAGAGGAGAAGTTATGTACTAGTGTAGAAAAAATTCAGTGATGACTTGATGGACAAAGGAGCCTTTCTTTCATGTACTGGGACAAGTTCAGGGGTCTGGGTGAGAAAGCTATTTCTGTACACTGTGTTTTGGAGTCCCCAGTCCACACGAGGGTTGGAAGGGTTTGAGTGTCTTATAGAGGGTCGGCCATGAAATACTTTGGCCAAGAGTCTCATCGCTTGTATACTTCTGTTGCTAAACTGCTTTTGAGCAGCCATAGCACAGATGTAGGATGAACTTCTGGGCTCAGACAGGCTGGTCACACCAAGTGTCAGCAGAGCATGAAGAGGCCAAGCTATCCAGCACAACACGTATCGCTAATCAATGTCATCCTTTCTCAGGTCCAGTCTCTCTGTTCAGGACTATACTCTCTCATCTCTTGCTTGGCTTTAGTTTCAGCAATGCTCTGTATATGGCATTTCAGCTTTATGTGACCTCTCGAGACATACGCATCTCTTGCCTCCTTGGAGGAGCTGCCCAACTCATTCACCACTTACTCCTTGTTCTTTTCCTTTCAGGTCCTCCATTTAAAAAGATGAGTGGCAAATATCTCTACTAGGCATTTTTACAGGCTCACTCAAGACTGAGTAATACTGGCCTAGCTCAGTTTTCCTCAGAAGCATTAAAGGCTTGCTAGAGTCCATTACAGGCACTTAAGAAACCTGAGGAAAAATATCTGAGGGAACTGCACTTGTGAATAAAATCTAATTCAGAAATCTGCAATGCAGTTGAAAAACCACACATCTCACTCACTGAATAACTTTTAACAAAGTAAATGTTAACAACGTTAAATTTATTTTTAAAACATTCAACTTTGTTGAGTAATACTGCTTTCCTTTTCCTGTTAAGGGCTACATATCCAATAAGGAACTACATCTTTCACCCTCGAAGCCTGTCATATGAATAATGGGATCACAGCATTGGAGATAATATGCATAAAATTTAAAACCAAAAATAATTTCTCTATAAAAATAACATTTTTAGCTTGCACAAAGTTCTATACTTTATTAATCTACTTGTATCTGTATATTCTAACAAAAAAGCTTTCACAGTACAACGCATGCAGATTTGTGGAAATTCAGATTTATTTACAAGAAATCAGAAATACATTATTCTTACTAACTTAAACTGAAAGAAAGCCTTCATTTAAGTGACTTAATCATACTCAGAAAGCATGTAATAAAATAATGACCTCTATTACAGATCATAAATAGCAATCAAATCTCTACAAAATAATGATCAAACCAGATAATAAGTCTGATTACATTCAAAATCCTGTGCTTCTACTGTGTTTTATTTCTAGAGTGTGAAATAGAAATTGACTTATGAGAAGATGCTGGGCCAACAACCGAAGGGAGTCTAAGTAAATTGAAGAATGCCAATTAAGCCTGGAGGAAGTCTAAATTGGGGTAGATTACCTCTTCTTCCAGACCCCTCGCTGTGCACATCATACCAATTTAGACCCCCTTGAGACTCACTTAGACATATGCACTGAGACTTAGTTACTTACTTAGGCAAACTACTTAGTAATGTGTAACTTCCATATTGCCTCTGAATATGATGCACGGATTCTAAGTCCAAATTAGTATAGCTCATATTCCAAGAGGTCAGAAGAGAGAAGTAAATAAAGAAAAGCAACTAACTGGAAAGAGAAAGAAACTGTAAGCTAAAAAAAAAAAAGCCACCTCTCCAGTCATCTTTTTCTGGTTTGCCAGCATGCGAGGTACGCCAGCGTAGCAAATGGCGCAAGTAAGCCTGCGGAGTTTAACAGATTCCAATGTTCCAAAAGCTGGTTCCAGCAGGGCCTCATAACCCAGTGTTTCCCAAAGCTTTGGGATGTGCTAACAACTATCTTTGACCTGCAATCACATATCTGACAAATCGGCGTGTTGGGACCTTTTTTTAGTTATAGTTTTGTTCCTCCTGCTTTTCTTTCTGACAGAAGCACGAAGTACTGACATGCTAACCTCTCCCAGCCTTCCATAAAAGAAATACAAGATTAATTCCTCCAGATTTCTGCAATTTCCAATTAACAACTGTGATTTCATAATTTATTTGTCAGTCTTTAAATTTTCAGGGCAACGCTTCCTATCCCAACTGCGAGAATCTAGTCTCCCTTGAAATACTAAATTCCAGATGCTACGGATAAATGGCATATCCATACGACAAGGTGGAGAGAGATGTAAGCCTCTCTCTGTGCCCCAAGCTGGCTGAAACAAGCTAGCTCTGGGGCAGATGTAATTTAAAACTACAATAACTGTTACTTAAGCATTGTATTCCAGGATTCTCAATAAGATCCAAACACCAGACACTTGCAATTAGTATAACAAGTCATTTCTCCCTTTTTTTTTTTTTTTTTTTTCATTTAGGACAACTAATAGAGCTCTACCCAGGTTCTCTTCCAACTCTCCCTTAGGAGGTACTGAGTATTACCTTGTACTCATCTTTGTTGTAACCACCATGCCACAAGTTATGCTGAAGGGGAGGAAACTCCCTTGTTCACCTTGTGCTGGAATTCCTTCTAATGGAATCCACTCTGCAAAGCTTGATCAGCAAGAGAAGGAACAGAGCGGCATGCCTACAGCTTAGTTGTCAGAGCTCTCACCTGTGAGATAGCAAACTCGGTTTTCAGTCCCTCTGCACAAGCATTAATAGGAGCAGAGACTGAATATACACTTCTGAGAGATGTACTTCTACGGATAGAATTTGAGACCTATAATCATAGAATCATAGAATCGTTAAGATTGGAAAAGACTCTTAAGACCATCGAGTCCAACCGTTAACCAATCACTGCCAAGCCCACCACTAAACCATGTCGTCGAGCACCACGTCTACCCGTCTTTTAAATACCTCCAGGGACGGGGACTCAACTACTTCCCTGGGCAGCCTGTTCCAATGCCTGACTATCCTTTCGGTGAACAAGTATTTCCTAATATACAACCTAAACTTCCCCTACCACCCTAAAATACTGGGTCTGGGATTCACAATTGGAATAGTCACCCACTGACAGTATTATTAATGTCTTTTCCAAACTTTCCATTTCACTGTCTCCATTCAGTATAAAAAAGCCTGGGTTTGTTTGTTCAGTAGCTGTACAGATCCTACAATAATAACAACCATATCTTAGATATTGCACTAGTGATTCATGATGATGTGATCAGGTTGTACTAAATTCCTAACCTGTTAGAGGAAAATTAAAAGCTTCTAATTTTGCTAACAAAATCTTGTGTTTGCCCGTTGGCTCCATCCCAGTACAGTCTCAAAGAACAGCCTCAAGCCATTACAAATAGCCCTCAACAAGCCTGAATATCTGTTTTGATCCCTACATTTGAAAACTAGAAATCTAACTGAAAGCCAAGTGCTGATTAATCATCAGTAGAATGAGGTTTGTGTGGGCTAGGTATTAATTTAAATCCATTGCCCATAATACATAAAGCTACAGAAATTACTAAGGTTTGCAGGTTACAAAGAGCCAAAAGAGCATGTATAGAAAACGTGGAACAGATAAGAACAGAAGGTAGAGACAGCACAGAAAACCATTGCAGACTACACCAACAGAAGAAACTTTAAGAACATATTGACAGCATTGTTGAAAATTAAATAGGAGAGAATTTCCTTTATATATATATAAAAATATATCAAAGACAACTGCCCCATCACCAATCCATTATCTAGGCAGAGGAGAACAAAACCTAATGAGACTCAAAGTTAGAGCGGAAGATGGTACAGCACCTTTTTTACCCACTTACCGTCAGCTTAAATAGCCTCTTACTTCCTGGGGATATGTATACCGATCATATACTGCAGCACATTTTAGAAATAACCAAGGAAGTCCTTTATCACCCCACATGCAGGCCAAACGAGTTCAAATTCAATGCAGTTTTCTCAGCAGGACCTTGCCCTACTACGTGGGGGTCAGTAGCTGCCCATGTGGAGGCTCTGGAGAGTCTCCCCGAGTGCAGATTTGGTTGCATCTTGCTTCTGCCTGAGGCAGCGGCTCCCGTTACACCCTGTCAGAAAGCAATCTGCTGTCCATAAAAGTGGGCACAGGAGTAGTCTTCAAAGTAGAAATGGTGCTGTGACATGCTGTCACTCCACTATGAGCACTGTGGGGACATTCTCATCAGCAAGCCACTATGCTAAATGCCTCTTTCTGATTACAATGCCAGAAAACATGCTAAGAGTGAACTTTAAAACATGACTTTTTGGAAAGGCTCAAGATACCTCAAGCAGGTCTGGAACATCCTAATAATGCTTTGGGAAGGTGTTATTAGTGCCTAGAAAGGGCTCTGGGCAATGAAAGGTTGTGTGGTAGACAATGAATTCACAGATATTCAGGGAATCAGTAGCTGGTGGGGAGAGCTGCAGTGAGCTAATTCTCTGAAAAGAGCTTACAGACAACTATGAGGGAACCATAACTGCACATTGCTCCTATCCAGTACAGCATTTCACCACTGAAGTTCCAATAGTAAATGCTAATTGAGAGGTATTTAATAATTGAGCAAATACTAAGTAATAATTTAATAGCATACTTTGTTTACAAATATCTGTACACAATATGCTCTTTTAATATCACAAACAGCATCCATTTTCTTGTCAATGCTGTTCTTTAGGAGAGAAATCAGTGTAGCAGCCATGCGGTACTGTAGTATCTGCTACAAAGTAGTTGCAGCCTTATGAACTCATCCTGAAACATACTATTATACATATTGATTCTGAGCATAAATGTTGTCACGTAGCATAATTTTATCAATTTCATTTTTAAAACTCTGTCAAAATAAATTTGGCAATTTAAGTTTTTCAAAAATTGAGCAAGATGCCTTATTAACCCCATTTATTTTTATCTAAAAAAAATCAGATTCTTCACATTCTACAGTAGCTGTTTCTGTATATTAGAACGCCAGTACCTCAGGGCAGAGATTGCCTTATGTTATAGACATGTAACACAATATACATACTTATCCCTCACATAATATTCATAATAAAATAATAGCAGAAAACCTTAACGTGGGCTCAGCAAAACAGTCTAGAAGGAAAAAAAAAGGCAGATTAATCAGATGTGAAACAAATACGGTTCTTTATGAGTCAAGAGCTGGGCTCAAAGTTGAGCTAAATTTTCTCCCAACCCTATAAACTGTGGTGTTGAAGGGCATTATCCTTCCCTCTGTGAATGAGACACTAATATTAGGTATTATAGGAAAGATCCTGCAGAAATGGCTCACAGTCTTGAATGGTTTTTTCAAATACCCTTTCACATACGGAATGGATCTGTTTTTCCTCATGCTTTGAGGCATGGGAAAGCGTGGGGCATGCTTAATCTCAGAGAGTTGGCCCTATCCCCAACTATGCAGAGTTAACATGATGATCTTCTCTATAGAGCTATGAGGGCGAAAGGCTTCTCTCTGCTTTCTCTCTAGCCTCTACAAGACAACATAGTAAATTGAGGATACCTTCTGAGATGGCTTTTATGTGCCACATAGAAACAGGGCAATTAGGGAATTTGTCAATAAGAGCATACAACAGAGACTGGAAACGTGTTCGTGAAAGGAAACGCTTGATACACCTCTTAGAAACGTACTTGAGGAAAGGCCTGCAACCGGGGCAGTTATGAAAAGCTACCGCTGGGTGCCAGGTAATGGAGAAGGGCTAATGACAAATGGCCAGACTGAAAAAATGCTGAACGCAGACCCACAGGGATTGCTGATAAAATTTCTTTACCTGCAAGTCTCTATTCAGACAGTAGAGGGCTGCAAAATTTCTCCAGCATGGGGAAGGTTAAATGCGACAGGAGGCAGGAGTGAGCCTGTGCATGACTGTGTGGAGAGGCTAGGCTTAGTGCCAGGCTAGAAAACAGCCCGTTTCTGATAAGCAGGACAGCATTAGTCAAGGTAGGCAGATATTTGGGAGCAATTTGCCAGCAAATGAGTGATGTGGACGGGCCTTGAGCACATCAAGCGAGTGACTGAACCTTGGCTGCTTGCAGGGAAGGTTTGGCTTGCCCACATGCCACTTGCAGTGGCCAAATTCGGGGGAGGAAATGGAGCCAACTTCACACCTGGGCTGATTCTCCCTTTAGGCCTCAGTTAGGTTTAGGTCTTGTTTGTGATTGAGAATACGGCACCTTTAAGATGGCTACAACACATTTTGGGTTCCCTGTTTTGTACAGCATCCCCTCATGACTGTGCTTGGCAGCAGCCCTGTTTGCTTTGCTGCCTTCATGATGAGGGCTCTCAGCTTTCACAGGTGCTGGAAACATCAAACCCAATCCCAAAGCACAGACTAAGCATAGGGTCACCTTTGGGCCTCTCCCCGGTGTAAGTCACTACTTTTTGCCATTTTCCTTTCAGCGAAGACAAGATAGGAGACATCAAGGTTCTCAAGCCAATTCTCCCCCCCCAGAGTCACTCCAGAGCAGCTCCAGCCTGCTTGGGGCAGCCTCACTTTAGATCTGCCCTACTCCTGGGCTTTAGTCTCAGCTGCAGCAGTAATTAGTCCCTCCCTTACATACTTTACCATTTGCTGTTGTCTGGGATCTACATTTGTCATTTATCTGTCTCTGTGAGTGATTCAGCTCCCTGTCTTACACCTGGAGGGACAACGATAGTGGTTGCTCTGAAGGTGTAGCACAGACCTTGCTCTATCAAATGCCCGGGTACTGATATACTACAGTGCTCACGGCAATCCCTGGCAGTGGGGTCACTCACCATAAATATTCAACAGCGAGATGCCTGGAGAATAGTGATACCGAGATATCTAAGGGTGATAGCTCTAGAGAAATAAATTAGCCCCCAAAGCTTGTATGATTTCCTGCCTCATACACTGAAGCATCAAGACACAGAATGGCCTTACTAATAGCTTATTGTGAGGGAGATTTGGGGGTTTTGGGTTTATTTTGCCGAGAGACACAAAGTGTCTTGAGGGAGATAATACACTTTATCAGGCCATATGAAAAAGCTGGAAAAAGCAGCTACATTTTCCAGAACACGGGACCTGCATGAGGTCATTTAATGTTTTGATCCTTTGAACATCATCACTCTTGGCTCAGTTTGGGCATTGCATCTTTCCAAAGGCACTAATTGATTTGGCTCTGCACAAGATGAATAAGACTATGACAACTAAAAATTTATTCTTGAATAGAATGCTGAGGAATGAGTAATATACCTCTTTTTCCACTAATTTCTGTAATAGGTTCTAATTAAATATGGCAAAGAAAAAGATAGGTAGGTTGCCTTATTCAGAAACAAGTAGATCATCCAAGCAACAAATTTGTGGTATGGCAGTTTGGCATTTACATCTAGCCTAGGAATTTGTACCAATTATCTTACCATTAGCGGAACATGGTACATCACAGATTGCATACTCCAGGCATATAATTTCAAGGGCAGGAAAGGCATATCAAAAACATAATTTTCTAATTCTGTAGATGAGGGTTTGTTTACACAATCTTATACCATTTCAGATGAATGGAGGCAAGATCAGTAGAAAAAATTAGCTTTCCTATAGATAATGTGAGCCTCAGCAGGCCTATTTCTTAAGGCTTATATTAATGTCAATACAAGTTTCAAGGGATTACCCATAGGATACTCTTGAAAATAAGATGTCACATTTCAATGAATTTAACCCAAGGCACAAATTTTTAAGTGCACACTGTAAATATTAAATAAATTTGTCTACTCCCTCGTAGCTGCTGCTTATTGTTTGAGAAATATTTCAACTTAAAACCTAAAAACTGTGAAAATTTTGGCATGTGCCAAAAGAATTTTAGAATTTTGACATAAACTGTGATCTAATTAAACAATAAGACCTGACAAAACAGTCACCACTGTCTGATAATGACCTCCCGGGGCAGTTAAACACACCAAAGCAAAGCAGAACAGACTGAGAAGGTCAGCAGCAACACTAAGAAACCTTTTACAAGAGGTCTAATCGTTCTTATAGCTCTCACTTTCTTTGTTTTATTTTTCTTCTATTTAAAAAAATAAAACACACATATAGAAATGTAGAAAAGACATTGTTCTGAATTATTTGCAAGTACAAAAACTCTAAAATATAACTATGTGGTCTGATAAATAGTCCCAGTCTGGCTGGCACATTATTTTGCAAATTTCATTAAAACATAATTATTGTTCTCATCTAGGATAATGAATACCAACATACTGGGGCTAAAAAGAACCTGGTGTAGACAGACTGTACAAGGTACTTATACTACTGGTAGCATATGTATCCCTCTAAAATGGAGGCCAGAACATATACAGCTCTGCGCCCTCTGTCAGATATAAGCAAAAGGTTCAAGTTCACAGTGTGGATAGAATCTCTTCATATGGGTTGCCCTGAGCTGAGCTATTCAGAGGCAATTTAGGATTTTCAGGCATCTTACTAATGTGCAATTGAGAGTACCTAATTTCAGTGGGTTAAGCTGTGCCCATATAACAACTCGAAATGATGGCTACGTTCACAGGTTAGTTCAAGGTTCATAAGCGGTATACCTAAGTTTACACTGCAAAACATGCTTCCGTGGGTAGCTTCCTTTTCATCCGTGACAAAATAGAGCAGTTTTCAAGGTACAGAATTAATCTGGGGAGATGTTTATGTTACTTCATTTTTATAATGCAGTTAAGTAACTGGAAACACGGCACTGGCATCTCCTCATGGAGCTGACAAAAATATAGCATCTCTCTTTACGGACCAGCAGTAGGGCCCATTCCTTTGTTATTTGCTGGTTCTTTGAAAGACGACTGGTTGAGAAAAAGCGCTACATATAACATTTAAAGGAACCTCAACAAATTACTCTATAAATTTGATTTCTGAAGTCAATTAAAAGTTTACACATAACGCCAAAAAGTAATTCCCTGCAGAAAGGTAGGGACCATATCCTGCTATAATGTCTTCCTAATTTGGAGAAAAAGTCCACATAAATACATGTACGTGCATATACTGAAACTGCATGTAACTTGCTGCTCTGTTACATCCCAGCAGCATGGCAATTATTATAGTAATCTTATTACATTTACTCCCTCTAAGGATAGGTTTTCGTGGGTTCCAGAAAATTAATCCCAATATGCTAATTTTTTTTGCTAATTAAGAATATCAGAGTACATGATATGCAAAAAATGATCCTATTTGCTTTTGTATCTGTAAAAAGGATTCGTTCACCCTCCTTGTCCTCTAAAACATTTTGATTTTTTTGTTTTGTTTTGAAGCAGTTAATGCTATCCTTACCTGCCGACTTCCATTGGGATTTCTGCATGGTTTAGTCTAATTACTCTTGATGCTGGACCTCTCATGCTATGAGCTACTTCAAAGGAGAGAACTAGAAAAGGGATTGCTTTTCTAAAAAGTGCAATATCAAGGAGAAAAGATAGCATTTTGTTCTCATGATATGATGGACAAATCATAGAGAAAATCTATTAGAATGATAGATGGTATAAATTTTAATATAAAACGCCAGCAGAGGTACATTTTTTTCCTGGAGTGGCTTTGAAATTGTACAGTCTCTGTTTTGTCCAAATTTATTGCTAAAGCCTCTAGTTGAAAAGTTCGCCAATGAACAGAATCAAAGTAATCAGATTTTTACAGTACAAGAACTAGTAAAATCTTGGTTCACAGCTATGATTTCCTAATGAAGCACCAGTACCTATAAATGAATATCATTTCCTGCCTCAAGGCTCCCCTGTGTTTTAAGTACAGTGCCCGTTTATCCATCAGCATTGACCAGATACTGTTGGATTATGATCTGCTCTTTGGAAGCAACATAAAGCAGGTCCATTTTTTTAAGGTTTAATGTAGCATGTAGTTTATTACAATTTTTCTGGTCAAAGGAATTTTTCCATAAATATTCCAATGTATCCCAATCAAAACATAGTTTTGGTTCCTAGAGCAAACTTTTTTTCCTGATCAACAATTGGTCCTTTATTATCAATCCAAACAAATATATGTGTTAAAGCAATGTTACGATGTTTTGATTTGAAGAAGCAGACTGGCAGTCAGTCAGTGGTACTGATCAGAGGGAACAAATTTAACTTTAAGCTAAAATTCCAGAACAAATTCAAACCGAAATTATGTCAGCTTCCACCAATCCATGGCAAAGCCCAGTGCCCTGTTCAGTGGTGGGAGCAGGGGAATGAAAGTACCACAGCTGACCAAAACGTGTGCTAGACAGCCAAGCAGCAAATGGCCAGAGCAATAGAGGAATGCACTGATTCAGCAGCCGCTAACAGCAGGGCTCATATGAAATCCCAACCACAAATTAAATTAATCTCCTTCCATCATCAGAAAACACCAAAGGAAGGCAGAGTGCAACGAGCCATGCTGAAACAAGAAAGTGTTATTTATATCTTCCAGACCCAGCGCTGGTGAATTTGGCCCTTCATCTATAAATTACCCATTTATGCCTTTAATAGGTATTTCAGGGCCAATAATTTGTAAGACAAAAAAAGAGGGTTGAGACTCATGCAATAGCTCAGTGCAGTTATGTGTTAACCAATAGGTCCACCCTTTGCCCTAAATTTTCTGGGCCAAATTATAGCATTAATCAGAATGTAGTTAATCGAGTTGCAGGGTTATATTTGAAGGCAGAAGTTAGTTCTCTGTTTTGTGGCTTTCAGTGTCTCCAATAGCACAACATGTTCCCAAGCAATATTTCCATGCTTTTGTCAAGACTTGTGGACTTCTGGAAAGAACATATGTTTGGGGACAGTTTGTAGTTTATTATATCCCAGCATCCGAGGTGTTAACTTGTTTCATTGTTGGTCTGAGTGGAATTCTGGCAAACAATGGGATTTTTAAATGATCAAATAAAGAGAATAAAAAGCTTTCTTACATTATAAACCATTCTTAAGCAATTTTTTTGGCATTTTGTAAATGTAAAAATAACTGGATTTAAAAAAAGTGATAGTTTATAATTATATGGGTAAATTCATCTTAAAGAGCAGGTTCTCTGTCCAAGTTACAGCTCCTAATAAATGTGGATTTATAATAATGACAGACGTTAACCACAGAGGTGTCAGCAGGCACCACGGTAATTATTAGTGTGATCTGCTTATTGACAGCTGTAACAAATTCTAGCAGACAGAAACCGGAATCTTAAGGGTAGCAACTGGACTACATTTAAGTACTATTATATACTAACTAGTAAGAACTGTCAGGCTGGCCTTACTTCAAAACATAAGGAAAATATCCCCAAAAGGAAGACTTTTTTTTTTTTTTTTTTAGCCCATCCCTTTTCTTTTTTCTTGAAAGAGCTTAACAGGCTGCAAATATTTTTTGAGTAGCAGTCATTAGGGTGATGTAAAGGGCTGCAGCCTGCTCTCCAATACTGTGTTCAGAGAGAACTAGCCTACAAACAAGTTACCACAGGGTAACACAGGGTGTGAACTGACAGTGCATCAGCTGCTCTCTGGTAATTGCCTGTGTGCATGCTTTTATCCTGTGGTTACTTTAAGGTTGTTTACCTTTCTTTCATAGAGAGGTAAGCTGCCTTGAATTATCTGATTAGCTGAGGGGAGAGAGGGTGCAGATGGGCTGATCCTCTGAAGCAGCTGATGCACTGTGGGTCCACACCCTCCCTTGCCCCAGAGTAACAGGCTCCAAGTCCTTCCAGCTCCAGTGACCTAACTCCAGCTGAGTGGAGTGACTCAGGATTTACGTCGCTGGAGCTGCGAGCAAACCTGAGCCGTTACTCTTCATCACATAGGGCCATATTGTATCATCAATTTTTAAGTCTAAGTTCCAATTGGAATCAGTTAAGAGATCAGCCTAAAAATCAATGACACAATATGGCCCAGAGATAGCAGCAATCCTTCCTGTAGATCTCACATCTTTGCTTTTAAATCTCCTCTCTTGAACAAACCTGGCTTGTTTTGTTCTGCTCCTACTATATCTGAGGAAAAATCAGAGATGGGCCCAGAGTAAAACATGGCGTCTGAATTCCAGTCACCTGGATACGTCTGAAATTTGAATTCAGGCCCTGACTCTGATTTTGTACATGGCCCTGATGTCACACAGATGCCCAGACCCTACGCTTGCCAAACCTCCTGAGAGCTGGGGAATAAAAATTCTCTACTAATGATGGCAAAGAATAACAGAAGTAATTTTCAAGAAATTTTCACTACTTTGCAAGACCAAGTACTTATCACTATGGGATAAGACACTATGATACCTCTTAAAGCAGGAAGTCTCACTCTGACCTTCTACCTTCAGCCCTCACAGAACTCCAGAGCAGCCAAACCACCTCTCTGGTCGGGACTTTTACTTTGGTTTCACACTCGAATGCCGAGGGTTCAGCTCTGCATCTGTCTCTCTAGCTGGAAAGAAGAACGTCTCATCAATAGTGGTCTCTGTGAGTGTATTTTCCTGAATGAGAGACACGTCGTTACCTTTCAGCAGTGCACAGAGTTTACAGGTTCTTCCTGTTCAGCTCCCCGTGCTCACACGCGGCTGCTCAGAGAAGGGGGTATGTGAATGTCTTATTTGAACACGATCAAGCTGGCTGACAGGTGGAAGCTCACAAGTGCAATGAAAAGTACCAGGGCAGTACAGCTTTCTTAAACTAAGTCCATTTGGCTCATTTTTAAAATAGCAATACAGTCTGAAGACAAAAATGCCAGTGTCAAGGCTGGCTATAACTTCTGTGAGGTGAATAAGATTTAAAAGTTCTGGCATTCCTGCCACAGGGACCCCACCCCACAAGCATACCACAGCAACCTCCACCGGCAGGGGCGCGAGGCAGACCGTGCGTGTCTGTGCATGTAGGTGCGCACATGGCCACGTGGGGTTTCTCAGCCAAAGTGGATTTAGAATCCCACGGCTAAATTCTGTGCTCACTTACACCCCCTCTAATACCAGCAAAATTAGTGGGATAGCAGGCGTGTGAGGCAGCACAGGGCTGGCCTCCAGGCTGTGTGTGATTCCATTCAATAAACACACAGGCACTTGTGCTGAATGAATGCTTTTACCTTCTTCTTTTAAACCTGATATTTTAGATATTAAGAGAAAATAATTACATCCTCCTCCTGGGAGGTTTATTTCAAATCCTTGCTAGGGCCCCACTGAGGCCAGTGCTTACATTTTTCAAAATTGATTTTAGGCAGTATAAATAGTCTGAAGCTGCACGTGACATTTCCTCACCCTAACAATGACACACTATTGCGGAAATGTTTCCCAATGCAACACGTGCCTTTGTTTTTTGGCATTGCTTATTCATTAACCCTTTTGTCCAACGCCAGCAAGTGATACCTTTAACATGTGAACAAACTTATTACTGTTGACAATTAGAAGAAGGCGTCAGATTAATATCTTAGTATATAGGCTCACGCTTAAAAGAGATTGCGCTCCTATAACTTAACAAGTTACTGCTTGTCAGCGGAACAACAGAAACGGATGACGCGCGTGCCTTCAGCCAGTCCTAAAGGTAGACTAAAATACATCAGCTTAAAACACCTTCCTGGTGGTGTCTGCTCCTCTTGAACTGCGTGCACAAACACTCTCCATTCAGAAGCAAATCAAATTAATTTACCCCCTATTTCATATAAAAACCGTTCTTTGCAATTCGTTGCTAAGGTGCAAGAACAACATTTTAATTCTTAAGTTTACTTAATGATTTCTATTTCTGACTGTTTCTGGACAGCTAACCTAGGGAAAAACATAAAAGGAAAAGACAACCTGTCTCTTATGAAACAGTCTCTGACTACTACAGCTTATGTTAATTTCAAAATAAAAATCAATGTAAGTCTTTATTTCTAGGCTGGTACTTTAAGCCCATAAATGCAGGGTAAAAGGCATACATATGAAGAAAAACCTATTTAGTAACTTTAATGATTGAGGTGTGTGGATCAAAGGTATTCAGCACGTTGTAACTTTTGGAGGTAAATGCTCCAAGTTATGATTTTTATGCTCGATATTTACACAGACCTTTTTCTGCTGCAAGCCACAGAGACCGTCCATCCTTTCTGCTTTCACCTTTCTTCCTGTTTCTATATATGTATTTTTAAATCCAGGGTGTTATGAGGTGACAAAATGCTTATGATGATTGATGTAAATACTTGAAATGTGAAAGCAAATAGGTACTATCCCAGCTGAGCACCATGACCACTAATAGCATGCCTAAAATCAACTTCTGAAGATGAGAGGCACTGATGAAATGGTGCAGAGTGTTTCATCATGCCACGGCTTGAAGGCTAAGTCCAATAGAAACGTCTTAACTAATATGGGAACATCTGCAGGGCTCTGCGAGGAACTCTAATGTTAGTGGCCGTCTTACTTCCACCACATGCAGAACTGGCTCACTACTTCAATTAAAATGTAATCTTAAAGGAAAATCCCCAAAGGCCAATTTCAGTAGAAAAAACACTTCCACAGATTTTTATTGGCTCTAGACATGGCCACCGATACTCCTAGCCGTGTCTTGATATGATTTTGGTCTGAAGAAGTCTGAATGCTTTAAATCCCTCAGCTTAAATCTCCTTCCTATGAGCTGAATTTAAAACACATTGGTGTGACTGTGCTATGCACACAAACACACATCAGTGAAAACAGCAGCAACTGCCCTTTGCTAAAACATTTGTCTATTGATTTTGTTACAGTATTAGTTACAGCCATATCTTGAGTCTATGCTGTAAATCTGTTGCTGTTTAAATGATAGTATAAAACTCAGATCATATTGATGTTGCGGGTAAATGATGTTTTAGCTCTGTGAGTTGCTGGAACAACGCTTAGCCAACTCTCTGAATTACTGCACTTCCTAGAAATTCTGTACTTCTGGAATGTGAGCAGAGTTTCAGCCTCTGGTTGTCTAACGTTACAGTAGCTGCTGAGCAAGAGCTCCTTGCTTCCACAATAAACCTTTTTGATGAGTATTTTCAGTTTGCTATATTTCATTAACACTTGTGTGCGCATGCACACACATGCATGCACACATTTTGTTGTTTATTTATAAAGCACAGGGTGAGAATATGCTAATATTGTATCAAAGAATCCAGGAGACAGCAGCAGTAAAGCATTTAGCCTGAAAATCTTCCATCAAACATCTTGAATTGAAGCTGCTTTGCTTGTTACGCTGACCTACATGAGCTGTGATTGCCATTTGGCTCCGAATTATTAACAATCAGTAGAAAGATTTGGCACCCCTTAAAACTCCAGCCTTGTCTATATCCTCCAAGATAAAAACAGTTTACTCTGTGCTAGTTAGAAAACATCTGTGAGCACCCCAGCACTCAGCTTCTAGTGATAACCTTGTTAGTGCTCCATATAACTGCATGTAACCACTCAGCATGACAAACTTTTACATTTCTCTTTATGAATAATTTTGTTATACCACATCCATTTTCATGTGCTCTTTATTACAGCATGCGACTACACTTATTAGAGTCCCCATCAGAGAATTCTTCTTGTTATCCTTAATGGTGTCATGTACTGCCCTCTCTGGACTGTAAGCTTGGCACTTTTCAAATCCCAGTCTCTAGGGGGTTTTTCACTTTATTTTTTAAAATTCCTGCAGAGAATTTCACAGGTGGCAAAATACTTAAATCAATACTTGACACATACATAAGAAGCAAATTAAACACAAAAGGAAGAAATTCTGGGGAGTGTGGGATGAAAATGGAGTGAAAGGTGAACTCTCTGTTACTTCACTATGACGTTTTATGTGGGAATGCTGTGATTTTTCAACCAAAAATTTAATTTTCCTCGCGTGACAAATGAGAGCAAATGTGGGACCTATCCACAAAAATTTTTTGGCCCAGTTACCAATTTATTTACCATATAAATTGGAAAAAGTTAGGAAAAAGACTAGACATACTGCTCTACTTTCACTAAGCTGACAAAAAAGACCAATTACAGAATTTGAGGGGAAAAGTAATGCTACTTCTGGTGGATTTTCATATCTCTAAATTTGGCTTCATTAGAAAATATCATGACCTTCAGGGCATGCTTCAAAGCCTAATGTTCCCAGACATTTAATAGAAATTTGTAGGTAGGAACCAGGATCCAAGCTCCCTCCTCTTTGCTAATAAATATGATATACTTTGAGAAATTGAAGTGTCAGAGAAAAAAGGTTCTTGAGCAAACTGGTAATTATAAAAACAATGAGTCATCAGGTACAGATGATGACATTACACCAAGAGTTCAGAAGGTCTTAAGTATAAATTGGCTAGGCTGCTGGCAAAAGGCAAGCTCTCACCTGAGAACGGTACTGTTCCAAAGGAGTCGGGCCAAGTGAATGTTGTCCCTTCAGTGCATAAGACATCTCAGAATGATCAAGGAATTAGGGTCCTTGTATGATCCATCATATGTCTGATCATCTGAATTTGGTAAACTGATTCAAGTAATAGGAAACTATGCTTCAGTCTCTCATGATTCGTCATGTCTGTGTCAGTATCATAGCCGGTAAGGAGAGCTGCTTGGCATAAAGCAACTCCAGTTAGAAAGGCCCTGTGACAAGCCTCTTCATGAGAAGCTACTAAGGAAGCCAAGTGGTTAGGGAGACATATACTGCTGGGGTAAAAATTCGTGTAGCAGAAAGCCGAGTATAGCATTCAGGTCAATTTTCTGTATAGCAAAAGGCTAACTATTGAAGGCCTCATGTTCTGTACTACACCTCTGATTATTTCATTGCCTACTAATGCTTTGGGAGGTCCAGGAGCTGTGTGATGGCAGCATCTGCAGGGTATGTAAGGGTTAAGTACCCTTACATACTTAGGACAAAGGAGGACCATGATGATATGCTGAGACATCACAAGCAACTATGTGAATAGACAAGAAATTAATTGTTGACGAT
Source organism: Nipponia nippon (assembly GCF_047370975.1). NCBI lineage: Eukaryota > Metazoa > Chordata > Aves > Pelecaniformes > Threskiornithidae > Nipponia > Nipponia nippon. The sequence continues at coordinate 37,832,511 of NW_028262369.1, forward strand.
TGTCATGTACGTCAAAATAAAAAATGTGCACCTTTGAAGCCAAGAGGAGGACTTAAAAAACCCAATGAAACCCCAGCAAAATCTGCAACTGCCAGAAAAAAGGGGGAAAAAAGGGTTAGGTGATGAATGAGATACAGGGAATAACAATTAGACTGTTTGAATGCTCTGGAAAGACTAAGATTATTTACCCTAGAAGGGAGAGGAACAAGAAGGGGACATATTAGAAGCATGCTAATGAATAGCACAGAGAAGGTAAATCATGTTTTTTCTGTCACGATCAAGAACCAAGAAGCCCTCAATCAAGTTAAAAGTCGTGGAATTCAAAACGTTTCATACCATTTATACCCACTGCAAATAAATGAGACAAAAAAAAACCTTCAAGATACAAACCTGACATTCCTACAGAGGGAAAAAAAAAAAGAAAAAAGCCAGAGTTATCAGAACTGAGTTTTGAAAATACTGTTGAAGGAATACTAAAGTTCTTCCTTCCAAATTTAAATCAGTCTCAGAACATTATGTATTATCAAGTCATTGAATACTGTAAGGGAAAAAAGTCATCCCACACCTTCCTAATGTAGGACAAATGTAGACACTTGTTATCTCAAGTGTCTGCCATGGATCACTGTCAGAGACAAATCTAAAGTCCTTTCCAGATTGCAGACAGCTCCATTTCTTTGTTTTGATTGTATTTATTTCAATTTGCCAAGCAGGCAGGTCAACACGGCAGAATCAGTAACCAACTAATAGCAGGTGAACGTTAAACTATCTGCTGTCACTAAATAATGATATATTCACAATGTTCACAATGGAGAAGGTGGTTATTTTGCTACGTAGACTATAATTCAGACCCTCCTTTGTACTCTTTTGGCTGTGAGAAACAGTCCACTCCTCCAAATGCTGCAGATGCTGATACGTAAGCCAATCATGAAGACTGTTTCTCACACACATGAAGACTTGCCTAGCTATATGATACAGAACTCAACACTTGCACTGCACTAGACTTGACTTGATCTGGTATGAAAGCTGATAGTCACCCTAGGACCTCAACTACAAGAATATAAAAATGAGTGCCACAATATTTTGAAACACACTTTTCACTGTAAATTCCCAAATAATATTTTTCAATATTCATAACAGAAAAATAGTTGCCAAAGTAGTAATCTTTCCTATAAAATTACTATAAAAATTCCGTATGCTCTAATGGCAAGTTTTGTAAAGGAGAATCCAAAAATCTGCTGCAGTCCGTGTGGAGAGGACATCTGGGCCTTTCATGCACACTCCAGAGCCTCACATTTTTTAAAAATGAATACGCTTATACTTTGTAGAATTTAAAAGAAAAAAAAACACTGCAAAACAAGTGAAACAAATGCAGATAAATTCGCTTGAGTTTGGAAGTAGTCTGAAAAAAATAACTCAAAATATAAACAGTCCTGTTCATCTCAAAATGGAGAAACTCTAAAACCATCCATGATGTATTCAATGTTAGCATCTGTAACTAATTCACCAGAATATACAGCAACAGTGAGGAATATTACTAACTAAAATCTACGGAGAATATCTCAGACTACAACATGCCTCCCTGGGAGAACATGTGTGAAAGCCTGGCTATACAGGATACGGAAGGTTAAGACAGGCACATCTTAATCAACACACTGGGGCTGGGTTGCAGGGACTCAAATCTTTGAACAAGTCATGAAATGCAGTTATAAGAGCAAGTCAAAGTACATTTCCACAGCAGCTTGCAATTAGACAGGGTATGCACTGCTCAACACTCCAAAGAAGTTTCAATAATACCAGCAAGTTTCATGACCCAAATGCAATGGCAGTCACAAAGTATTCTACAAAGCCTTCATCTTTATGAACAAGTAAGAAAGGGTTATAATGAATTTTGGAAAAATTCATGAATAAGATACTTAAATCATTGCTTCCCTAGTAGAGCGAAATTCAGCTTTCCAGTAGAAGTTTAAAGAAAGATTAAAGCTGGTCATCTATAAGAGGAAAAAATGGTCTATTGCTATCAGTAAAGGAAGGAAGAATTGGAGGAGTTCTTCCAGAACATCACACTGCCAGTGGAAGATTATCTGTGGAAGGTTTGCAGATTATTTCCATATGTCCTTGTTACATAAGAGGCTACAATGAAAATCAGATGGCTTAGCTCCTACCTTAGTCTTTATTCAGACTGATGAAATTAACTTTTAAACAATTTTTCTGTGCAAACTTCTGTAAGAGGGGCATAAGGACCTACACATCTTAGAGTGGAAATGCTTACCGACTCACTGTGATATGTTTTTCTAAGGCACTGAGAGGTCCTTGGGCAAAAGGCTCTATCTATGTATATGGTATAACTGTATGTTAACAGCAACAAAATCCTGTTTGGGTAAAACAGTTCTCCTTGTTTGCATCTTTAAGTGCGAGAACTGTAGGGCTAAGCAATACTGATGCCTTCAAGATTCCAAGAGCAGGGATACAGTTTTCCCCTATAGTGTCATCCAACTGGTGCACAGTAATACATGAAAATACATGTATTTATAACTTTTAAATGTATAAGTCAAGGTACAAATTGAAGTATTTTTTTCTTTTAAATGTACAGGAATATATCCCATTCATAAATGTACTGCTCAAAGATTGCACTGGGACTCCGAAGGCACACCAGCCACCATCCTCGCAAGACAATCAGCCTACTAGGCATCCCCAGTGCTCTGTGAATGGCTCAGATACTTCTGGCGAAATAAAAGAGAAGCATCTGAGAATACTGGGGAATAACGAGCGGTGACTGGCTGGTTATGAGATGTATTAATAATATGGCTTGGAGGAGAGGTAGCAGATGACTTCATTTAACATGGTTACAGTGACTCATTGCCAGGAATGGAAAGAGGTGATCAAGCTGATCGGCTGACTTTCCACTCCAACATTCCTTACCCTGTCACAGTGCCTTGTCTCTGCCACCCAAGGGCATGTGCAACAACTGCACCCCAAACACTTGTTTGGCTCACCCTTTCCCCAGTATATGAAGAGGAAAAAGGTCAGTCTTTCCTTGGCCACAATTCTTGACCCAAACCATGATAGGACAGGAGATATGAGAAGGTGGTGGGGACCAGTCCATTACAAAGCTTTGATTTGCTTTGTCCATGATACTCTGCATTGCTGCCACAGGCAAGAGCTGACAGATGAGAGAGGGAGAAAACCATATCCCAAAGCAAACGGATCTATCCGTTGGCCTCTCAGGAGGAGTTGGCTGTATATCCTGGAATGCCTAATGTTCAGAAAATTTATCTTGGTAAAGGCTCAGGAAAATGTATGTTTTTACTTTACCCAAAGTAAAAATATTGGTCAATGTGAAATTAAAAAGTGAAAATAATACTCCCCCTTGTAAAAAATTCCAGCCTCCTACACTCACTGTATCTTGTAGACTTCTAAAACAAATAACATGCATTTTATGTGGTTTTTTTCTACTAACATTTTATTGGTATTTATAATGTAGTACAGAAGAGACTTTTAAGAGGGAAAAAGGCAAGTTACAATAACATACCAAAGCATTTAGAAAAGGCTGTGATCGCAGAGGACACAGACCATGCTACTTTCCTTTTTCTTTCAAGGTGAGGAACGGAAAACATCAGGCAAGTAATGCAAATCATTTCTGTTGCCACTTGGGCACACATTGGCATAGAAGGAACGTATTTCAGAAGGTCACCTTTTCACACCTATTCTGACTCCAGCAAAAGAACTTGGTCTACAGACACACAGAAGTAGTATGTATAGATCACCATTAATACAATGGGTAGCAAAACAATCCAAAAAACCCCCAAACATAGTAGGCTATGCTCAGCCAAAATAGAATTCATATGCAGGAGAAGGGGGAACAGCCTGGGTGATAGCCCCGTAACTGAACAGAGTTCTGAGCACATTTTTCCCTTAATTGCTTGAGCCAGGTATCAGTAACTATACTCTTTGGAAAAGTGAAGTTTCTAATCATGTTTTTTATATCTCTGACCAGGTATCCAAGACATGTTTGAGATGTACAAATGGAATTGCTCATGGCACTTGTTGAATATAGCAGATTTTATACCCAGAGCGCATGATTGATATTAGCCAGTTAATCCTTCAGAATTCCCATAAATTAGCTCTCAAGACTTCTCTTCAGGAGAGTATTGGGTAGTCTGTTATTTGGATTTTACAGTTATTGACACCTGACAACCTTTTCAGCTGCCAGTGTCATCTACTCTGTCTTAATCGGGAAAATCTAAGCAAGACCTCCTCCTCCTCTTCCTCCCAGCCTTGAGGTCAATGGTCTTGAAATGAGAAGCTCTGGTGTCTTATTTCAAATCTAATGGTTGTCCCTATGGTCAACTCATCTTTAGAGTGATATCTGGTCATCTGGACCCAGACTAGACATGGAGCTAAGCACATAGCTGCCTTTGCAAGACTGGATACAGAAAGCAATAGGCCTACATTAAGCTAGCTCAAAGACTCAGCTGACCGTCTAACGCCCTGGGCTGGGGTGTGAGGGGCTCCCAGCACTCCACCGGGGGACGGGCTGAATTCCAAATTGCTTTGGCCATGTTGCTAATAACATATGTGAATCTGGTGCTTTTTCTCGTGCCTGCCACCAGAGCTTGTGAGTTTTGAAAGACAATACTACTGATATCAGATCTTCTTTCCACTGCTGTGCCTTAGTCCCCAGGATTGCTGAAAACACAGCAGCTCAGTGTTATTTCAGAGTGGCAGAATGAAACTGCACATGTCTAGCAACCTAACGCTTATCTGACACTAAAAGGGATATACAATGGACAACTGTTTTCCTCCCAGTATAAGACAATATAACCATTGCTTAGCTCAAGTTGTTTCAGTAAATACAGGGTACTGAAGTAAGTTTAGCTTCAATTAGTTATATTAATACCCACAGCTCTCAATCAAGCATGTTTCCACCATACTGCCCTTAAATGTTTTATGTTTGTGTATTAAGCCAGAAGTTCTTTCACAGATCTGCTTTTTAAAGAACTGTAGTCAAAATAAAGACATCAAAGTAATGGAATCCAGTAATAATAATATGTTAATTCCAATACCACAGAATGGTAAAATTCCTTCACATTTCAGCAAACAATCTGTCTTTCTTACAGGCTATAACTGCGCAGATGACTAAGGCAGTCTCTGAGGGGGTGGAAAGGCATGTAGAAACGTTCTGGGTTGCAGCTTGTTAACCATTCCAATGGAAGCAGAGTCTAACGCCTCTAATAAGCTCACTATTTTTAAAACAAAGATACTGCAACAACTGTAGAGCTTGCTGGTGCCACCAATTAGTGAAAATATAGGCTTGGTTATTGTTCCTTCTAAGGTAAAACTAACTGTCATTTGAGAGCATCAAAGCCACTCTCATCACTGGTAAAAGCACAGTTCACTGTACCAACTCTGTGAAAAATAATCCAGAGGATGGAAAAATAAAAATAAATAGTATATTAAAAATAACACGATGATGGCTACTATCCAGCTGCAGTTGTTAGCTCTTACTCTTCTATTTAATTTTCTTAACCATGAAAGCTTGTAAATGCATGACTTTTATATTGGACTGCCTGTCTGCAAGGCATGATGTTTTGGATTAGTGCATTAGTTTAACATTAGATACCAGGACATGGAAAAAGATGGGAGTTTCCGCTACAACGTCAGACACATCAACACCACCCTTCTCGTGCAACAGTGAAAGTCAGTCTGAGGTTAAGAAAGAGGCTGTTACTGGTAACAGCCAGTAAAACATGATGATCATGTTGCATCATGGCACAGTTTGGTGAGACATACAGGAAATGGGGAAGCCCTCAGGGAACCAGCACAAGGGTTTAGGACAAAAAGCACCTTGAGAGAGGAACTTGGACAGCGGGGAGGAAACAGCGGGGGGACAGCGGGGAAGAGACGCTGAAATATTACCAGGTTGAAACAAGCCAGAAGAGCAACGGCACTAAAACAACTAGGGCACAAATGAGTGGCAGGCTCTGTCACAGACATTTTTGTCCCAAAACTAAAGAGAATGAGAAGATAAGTTAGAAACACAGTTCACATAACAAACTGAAATCTCCACAACGTGGGCTATGTAGCATGTTTAGCTCCTAAGGGTGCAAGAGAGCCAGTCCTGATTGAGAACCTGTAACTGATGATGAAGTTTTTAGTTCTGTCTCCAAGGAAGAAGTGGAAATCACAATACCAAACAACACTTTTCCCTTTGAGGCTGCACCTATTTACTATACTCCCCTGCCCTTTACTGCCTGACCAGACAGGCAGCTCCATCTAGGAAGTGGAAAGGAGGCAAATTCCTAGAACTCTTGGCCTTCTCTACAGAACATACATAGTATTTATTTAGGAACTAGCTTTCTGCTAGTAACCCATGCCCCTAAACAGATAACTTTTACTACATCACAGTTTTGTACTTCATAATTGCTGTTTGTTTGCATTTTATAAGAAGAGCTGGTCTAAAAGCAACAACATCTGAACCATCTCAAACTGCTGGAAACTAGAGCTCACTGGGAATTCTCCAGCGAAATGTGCTTGTTGAAAATGCTGGTTCATCAAAATCCATGTATTTTCCCCAAAGTCTCTATTTCAGCCAACATCTGATGAAATCCTGTCTGTCAGGCAGGTCTTGGCATGTCTGGCTTCCTGCCAGCCTGTCTGCTGAGCTGTTGGGAAGCCCAGTTTCCCAGACTGCTGTATGTCCTTCTACTGAAGTTCTCAGAATGGGACTCTTATCTGCCCAGAAGCCTTGCCAATCTCAGTCAAACCAGAGCTTTTGGGATCAAGGACCCTTGCCACATGCCTGAAAATGACTTTCAGGGGCTGTAGCTTGTGGGTGTCTGCAGGATGACATCTGTCATCATACTGAATCCCAAAGCTTTCAGATTCCCAGTTCCGATATCTGTGCAGGCTGCCTGGCTCCCGTACTGGTCCACAAGTTGAGAGCCAAGTGGTCTACAAATCTTGGGTCCCTGCTCTCAGGACAGACCGTACGATGGACTGCGGGCCCTGGAAGCCCTGGCACCAACAGAATTCCCTCCACTTTGACTCTTCTCTGCAACTCACAACACTAAAACTGACCAAAATTATGTCAGACTCCATCAGTCAGCTCAGTGTTCCCTGCAGCACAGTTCATTTCGGATATACTGTGTTTCCTGTGGTTTTGGCTTTTGTCAAAAATGGGGGGTAATTCTCCCCTCTTCCTTCCTCCAACCTCAAAGAAAACATGAAAATCTATGGCAGAATGGAAATTCAGTTTTCCAGCCAGCTCTACCTGCACTGTTAGAAGCGACATATTTGGCTATTTCATGACAGTATCCAGAGTTCTCTGTAATGCAGACATTGGTATTTCAAGGTCTGTTTTCTACAGCTCTTCTCTATTAAGAGGAGATTTATTTTCCTTTCACCAGGCAGAGGAGAATGCACCTGGCCCTGCAGAGGCATTTTTAAGTTTCGAAATAGGCCCTTCTATTTCCAGCATTTTCTTTGAGATTGCTTCAGTCAGTGCTTGATAAAGTAACCTGCACTGTATCAAAGTGTTGATGCAGAAGCCCCAGGAAATCATAATTTTCCAAAACCTTTATGCTAAGTCTCTCAACTCCTGCTACAGTAGCTAATACAGTATGAACAACACTCACCCTCTTAAACCTTCAGGTTCCCGTGTCTAAAAATTAATTCCTTTAGGGTTTGTTTGTTTCTAGATATCACAGGCTCAGTCCAGGATACATAACACTTTGTCAAGAATATGAAGCAAAAAGCAAAAGCATCTTCAGGAACTATAACTGAAAGACTGCCAGAGAGCTCACAGAACGTCAAAATGGTGTGCAACATGCCCAGGCTTGTTTTCCTTTCCAGTTAACTGAACGTTAGGCATAATTTAGAGCCCGATTCAGTACAAAATACACCCACAGTTTCCCTACAGTAAAAGCTTGCACAAGGCTTCTGTAATGCTGAGCCTGAATGACATCTTTGCTAAATCAGGCCCTCAGGATTCCCAGTACGCATACGTAAGCACGGCTGGAAATGGGGAAAGCAAAGGGGGCAGACTCCTTACCGCTGCAGTGCAGGCCTGATCTCTGTAGCAGACCAGAAGGTCACAGCGGAGGCTGGGAGGAAGCACTGTTCTGCTCCATTCGGGCAGAAGAATTTTGTGTTTGTTCAGAAGCATAAGAAACTTTGAAACACCATATAAGGGCCGAGACTCAGGCCCTGCTGGAAAAACCTGCTGGAGCTGAGCTCTGCGCATAACTCATATGAACATTAATGAGAGTTAAATGCATGCATTGAAAGAAGAATAGACCCCTTAGTGATTTGTCAAGATAAAATTCAAAATAACTTTGAATGCTCAGAGGTAAATATTAGGTTTAGGAATTAAAAACAGCAGAAGTAGTGGAACAATTGCCTATAATGAGATCCAGGAACAATCTACCCACTGTACCAGGTTTTCATTAGAGTTATGGCCTGCAGCCATACCACCTTGTGCTGTGATCTTAAAAGCTAAGACGGGCTGGGCTGGTTAGTATTTGGAAGGGAGACCTCCAAGCAAGCTTACCACTGCAGGAACAGCTTAGTGATGCCATAGATAATGTTCTTCCTTCTGATTCAGTATTGGATCCAGGTGTTAGCAGATCTGAAGGTCTTTTGTGCAAGATCTAAATCTAAGGATCTGATGATCTGTGGTCATTAAAGTGTGCCTGTCATTTCTCATGAGTGGTACAACATCACTTTGAAATGGCTACTGCATTTCACTGTAGAAGTGGTTGCATGTCAGTAATAGAGAAGTGCTGCCAATATAATGTAACAATCAACTTCACATGGAGGTTGAAAAGCTAACTTTGCCAATAGGGGGTAAGTGGTTTAGGTCCAGAGAGGTGCTAAGAAGTGTTTGCTGCATTTTTTTTAAGGGGTCCATATCTACCCTGGAAACACTGTTCCATCTCAGAGCTCTGTGAAGGGAGGGCACTTTTAACCCTGGAGTTACCATTGACATTATCATGTGCATGCTTATGTGCTCTAGCCCCTGCACACACAGCTCAGCTGCCTCTGCAGCAGGACCTGAACCATCGGAGTCCAGAAAACGGGCTCCAAGCTGTTAACAGCGGTGGTGGAAGAGCAGCTCCTGAGGAAGCTCAGCTGTCTAGCTGATGGGAGAACAGCAGACAGCTTGTCAACTGTCCCATCCCTGCTCTTAAATCTGCTGGGATTAAACCTCTTGGACATTAGCCCTAGCAAGGAATTAGGTCCATATTCAGTTGAAGACACTGAGTAGTTCCCTATATCTAAATCAATGGGACTACTCACAGTGCATGAAGTTAAAGATGCATCTGTCTCCAAAGAACGAAGGCATGAATGAGCAGTGCAGCTACAAAATTCCTAATAGATGTTCTTGATTTATTAACCTCCCTGGTTGTCATTCAGGACACTGTACTAACATCGTTTTGTTTGTCCACGTAGGACACGATCCTGAATACTGCTGAGAGCCCTTGAGTCTGTAGTGCTCAGAGGGCTGACTTCATCAGGAATTCACTGAAATACATCAACTGGAGTTCATTGAATTCAATGGGATTTGAGAGCATTTGGCATCCCTTAGGAGGCAATTAGCACCTTCCAGAAGCAGGCTTTAGACAATCAGGTCTAGGAAGTTCAGACAGGTTTTCTTCTGGGTTTTGTGGCAGTTAGTATTTGTATATAATAAATAGCCGTTTTAATTTTTTGCTTTCATTTTAAAATGTAATTTTGAACAGAGCTTGAGCTGTCTATTAACATTTGGTATCATGCTGGGACTGGACACAGCAACAAGTCTCTGATACCGGTGAGTAACTTACTGGTGATTTGCCAGAACTGAGTTGCTAAATTGATTTAATATGGAAATGCATTATAATGTGACCCAAATAAAACATCTCTCCCCTTTACCATGATGCTTTTATTTGCATCACATGGCTGAATAAAATGATCGGTTCGAGATACCCATACAACTTCCAATAGGTGCTCATCTCTGACTTCCTGCAGTGACAAGGAGGAAGCCATGAGTCTGTTGGCTTTAAGTAGCTTCCAGACTATGTCATGACTTGTGCTTGTACGTGGGCCATATTTGCTTAATATTCCAGTTTTACCATTGACTTCATGGGAACAAGCAGGGTCACATAAACCAGCTGGTGATACATATTTGTGAGGAGGAGGGAAACTATCAGCACACACTACCCGCTGTCTTCTATCAAAAGCTCTTCCAGCTTACTGTAAATGAGGTTGGAAACTGGAGCCGTAAGGAAAGCCTTTTCTTAATTTTGATATTTTTCTTTGCACTAAATAAACTTAGCCCTAGGACTTCACTTCTATTGCCACAGGCATTCCTCTTGAATGAGTATGTTTGATATCTGTGTGTTATCATAATGCTGAGAAAATACTGTAGCCGTTCAGTACAATGAAGACTTTACTACACAAAATGCTGGATAGGCTGCTGTGAACTGACAAATTGCACATGAAATCAGTTATTCAGGACATCCTGGTGATCCACTTGAGCAAAAAGACCTCGGAAGATTTTCTACAGAGTGGTTGTCAGGGAAGAGAAATTATGAATTGAAAAATATCTATTTAGTCACTGATAATGTTAAGGTGAGCACCCTGAGCCCATTCAGAGAGACCTTTCAACAGTGCCCCGTGTTTGCAATAGCTCCAACTTCGGACAACTGAGACTTCCTTCCTTTCTTGAGGTGTGATCCGAAGACCACTGGAGTCCATAGGAGTTTTTAAATCAAATCAAATAGGTTTTGCATTAGTCCCTTAAACAAAGACGATTTTACAGGAAAATGAAGCATTGCAGTTGGTACATTTTGACAACTAAGTATTTCATACTCATAAATAGCAGAACACTTTAAAGTCTGCACACTGTTCCTTCTTTTTGCTGTTTATAGGTTTATAACTACATTTCCTACTAATAGCAAATTATTACACAAAGAATCATGTAAATGTCCAATACTCAATACAATCAGAAGAACTGAAGGAAACATGTCCCCATTTAGTTTCCAAATGATGCTCTAATCCCTCCTAAAATCCTAACAGCTTGTACAGCACTGCACGGGAATCCTTATGCTTCAGAAATACATCTTATTTATCCATGCAGTAGGCAGCTCAAGGCAATAGAAAAATCCACATTAGAAAGAAGAAGAGTGTAATGCTTTTATAGCATCCTATATCAGCCTTCACACCAGAAAGATGTAAACCACCAAATGTCGAAAGAGCGTATTATCCAGGATAAACTGAGCACTGCTGCCACTGTCAACTGCTTTAATATATAAGCACTTGAAGCACTGACAGCAATAAGTGAAACTCCTGTTTACTTTTTTTTTTTTTAAGAAATACACAACCACTTTTTTTTTATCCAGATAATGCTGTAAAGTTCTACCAAGAGGTTACGCAAAACAACTGCAAATAAAGTGCATGTACATAAATAACTTTGTCTGACTTTTTGTTTAATGTCCAAGATGATTGGAACAGATTGTATCATGAACTACTTTCCCTTTGGCTAATTAAATAGCCGTCCCCACTTACCATAAAGCATATTCTTATTAAAACAAGTATCTATATTCACTCTGTTGGATAAATTACTTCCAAGTAAGTGCCATAAAGCCCATTACATTCTTGCTTTAGAAGTGGATCAGGTCCAAACAGACAATCAAAGGATTTCACTGGGATTATTTTAGATTAGAAAAACTACAGAAGACATGAGGCACTGACAGGATCGTAAAGACGTAAAGGATAAATTAGCAGTTACATACCAAACAAAGTACTCCAGCAGTTCCCAGCATATTCAAAAAGGAAAAAAGAAAAAAAAAAAAGAAAAAAGAAAAAAGGAAAAAATCCTATTGTACTAATCTGAACCCAAATGGAAATCTGTTTATGCAGAAATAACATGTCACGACTAAATGTTATCTCCCATACAAATCAAATAGGTATTTCAAAGTTTAAAAACCAACAATATACAAAAATAACCAAGTTCACCAGCTAGCTGAGTAGGAACTTATTTCTTTCCACAAGTTCCTTTTTAAATTGAATAGAAAAGACCATGTTATGATTTACCATATTAATGAGCCATTATTGCATAACTGTATTTTTATTGCAGATATATTACCTGCTAAATGATGCTGTTTTTCCAGAAAAAGTTCACAGTACAGATTCTATGGGAATGTTTCCTGCTGACAGTTCCTAAATCTTTCAGAAGCTGTCAGCAACCTCAGAAATCAAGTTTGCAGTACCCTAGCAAGCAGAAGCACATGCACAGGCTTTCTATTTTTAAACTGCAATCCAAACCATTAAAGAAACGCCTTAAACATAAAAGATTATTGAAAATAAGATGATCCTATCTCACTTGTCAATCTAAAGGACACTGTCAATTACATGTAATCTAAACTGCAATTTCTATAAATATAACTTGACATTTAAAATCTACTTTCCCCCCCCCCCCCAACTTCTGCCCAGACTGATTATCCTCAGAACCACATTAACAAATCCTTGATACTAAAATAAAGTAACATTAAGTAAAATAAACATTTCCACAGAGAACACTGATCCACGGGGAACACCGTCTTCTCTGTTTACCTGTACCCAGCCTGCCTATCACACATTCTTCACCCATGGAGCTCATGAAAGGATAGCAAGTCAGCCAGAAGCTTACAAGAAATTAAGCAAAACAGGCTATAATTGCAATCAATTACTAAAGATGACCTGCCAGAATTTTGAAATGTCCTCATGCTTTGCTTCACTGTAATGCTCTTGTTCTGCTTTTTACATTTTTTTGAATGAAGACACAGAGCAACCAGACCCAACCGACTGTAACTCTTTGCTGTACCAATACCACAATGTCCTATTATACGCTGAACATGAGGACAAACATTCCTTACCAAAGCTTACTAGAAAAACTGATTACCAAAGCTTCCATCCAATCTGATTACTCCCTTTTTATTACAGTGGCCATTTTCAAAGTGGTGCTCAAGAGTTTACAGGCACAAACTCTGTTATTGGTAAATTGGATTTTTATGACTAATTTCCCCATTTGCTGTTTGTTATGAAGATTTGTGCACATAAACCTGGTACACAATTTCATGACTATATTTTAGAATGTCCCTTTGTGTTGAATTTCAGCTAGAAGATAACTTTCTCAAGAGCATAATGTACTCTAATACACAATATTCCACGCTGCTTTTCAGCTGGCTTGAGCAACACAGAGTAGCTAGAAAACTGCCACAGTGGGAAAGGGAAATTTCCCCACCACAGCCAAGAGTTTGAAGGTTTTATTACCTCTAAACCGACCTCTTACATTCTGCAGGGCTGTGAATCAGGGCAAGGGTTGTATTCCAGAAATCACTGGCTGGCAGAACATTTTCTGTGAAGACCATTTTACCCGCTGATCTTAGCTTAATAAGTAGCAATTCAAATAGATGTGGATCAACTTCAAGATAGGCAGGAAAAGGCGACTTAGAGCAGTCATTTCCACCTATCTTGGGGATGCTGCCTTGAGACCCAGTTTAGTAGTCCAGCACATCATCTATACATATCTGTGTGAAAACTACTGGCTACTGACAAACAAGACTAAACTAACTCCTAACTCCTGGATGGGACGTCATTAGAACAAACTGCGACTGTTCTGAAGGACAGACAAAATCTGCAGTTTTTTAATCTTATCACCACAGAGGCTGCAGGTTCAATAGTTCCACACTCACCACACTTAAATAATAAAAAGCAATAGTAAGAATTATTTCTGAAAAGTAATGAGGTTTGTTTTTTTTTTTTTGCTAGTCTCCATTAAGCTTTCCAAATAAACACTAACTGCAGTTGGCACTATAGAAAATGCTGTAAAAGCAAAACCCATGGCCACGAAGGTTGCTTTAAAACTGAAGCCCAAGGAAAGAAGGGGAAAATGTGGATTATGATTTGCTACAAAGAGAGAAAGGAAAGGATGGATCATAAAATATGAACTATGTGCATGGAGGCACATGTGTATGTTTTATACACACACTTGTATCTACGTGCATCCATATATACACTTCTAGTCTATATATATATTGGGCAACATACATATTGATCAGCAAGTAAGGAAACTACAGTGTAGGGTTTTCATTTTGCATAAGATTTACAGTAAGTCCAGAATCTAAAAACATTTTTTTTTTTTTTTACTATTTTGTCATTGCCAATTGCCTCTCCTCTGCTATGGATTGGTGTAAACATCTTCACACGATAAACATGAGTTTGCCTTCCACCCCTAACTTTGGTTACAAAGCCTCCAACTGAACTTCAACAAAATAATGTGAATCCAGCTAACACTTTACAGATCTGTTCCTATGTAGATAGGAGTTTTCTGGGGTAATAGCACACTTCTAAAAGTTTTGGAGAGACCAGAGCACAAATGTTCAGCAGATATGGTTTGTCATATACTGTTTAAAGCTTTTCAGAAAACCACCACTCAGTGTTGAGAACTACTTTTAGGTCTTCAGCAAATCTGCAAAGCCCTCCTTAGTTTCAGTTCCCCCCCCTCAAAGTAGAGACAATGATCATATTTAACTTCCTTCATAAAAACCTTTGATACCTATTGAATAAGAACACCTTGTAAGAAACTCGCACATATAGAGTTGATTTCCTATACATTTATAAGTGAATTACACCTATGGGTACAGATGCATGCATAGAACAGATTGGCAAGTTAATGTTCCTACAAAAACAGAACTATAAAACTATCATAACATTTATGGTCAACCTTTATTTGTTTTGTAAATCGCATGGAGCCTTAAGCCAAGCTTGAGCATTATGCTATATACTGTGTATTCAGAATGGACAGAATTTCTAAAGAACTTCCTACTAGAAACTTAATGCATTTCTTAACCCAGAGGTTTGTCTTCAGTCTCAAATGATCCCTCTAAAAAAGTCTTCTTACAAAAAACTACCAGCATTGTCACAACTAAGTTTCTCATATATATCTCATATCACTCACATAATTGTACATACTTATGACTGGAATGGGTTGAATAATTTATAGTTTTTTTTAAAAAACTTCAAATCTTCAAAATTGTTTCATTTGCATATATGGAAATGTAACTACTTTTCCTCCAAAATTTTGTCATTTTTTCCAATGAATATATTAAGGGAACTCTCAAAACCATTACTCAAATACTTTTATAAACATACACTGAGTTTCAACAAAGCAGGGTAACATTTTGCTCTAAGTGCGTTAAGTCTTCTGAAGAGGATTGATTGTATATGATGCACACGAGCTCACTTACTAGAATTGTTCATTTTTCTGAGGTGAATGTTCAGCTATATGCCTCAGGGCACAATTATTGGGCTGAATCACTTTTTGAGGTAGTATATTTTGGTGAGTGTGTGGTGGTTACACATATGCAAACACAGACTAGCAGGAGCAGAAGGAGAAGCAGCAAGATGAATGCTAATATTTATGAAGTTAAAGGGCTTAGCAGGCTTAGAAACAGAAGCATTTTGTTTATCCAGAATCCAGCTACAATTTTGAGGGTGCCAATGCAAACTTCTAACGGCCATACAAAAAATGACAAAAACCAGTAAGAACCAGCCCAGTTTAAAGTCTGCTTGTGGTTAAAAAAACAGGCATTAAAATATGCTGTTACATAGCAGATTTTAAGTATGCTTTTTGTCTGGTTTTCTCCATACTTTTTATCTCAGCAGGCATCTACTATCAGCTATGCTCACTGTGTCCTCCAGCCAGCTCTTTCAGGCATCAGCATGTCCTTCAGACTTTCATCCGCCCAGAGCACCTGGTTCATAGCTATCACAGAATCTCTCTTTTTGTCTCGCCATGGTCCTCCTCAACTGAGACCTGGTGTCTGTAAAACCCTCGAGATACTCCTCTCCAAGGAGCTCTAATTCCCATCTTCCTCTCACACTTGTTTCTTTCAGCTGGCAACATGCTGTGCTAGAGGCCAACTTTTCTTTTTGTCAAGTTTTAACAAGCCTTGTAAAATGTGTCACCTCAAATCTCCTGATTTTTATCATGAAGTGAATGAGCTACTACTAAACACTTGGGAATTGCTAAAATGGGAAGAAAGGGGTTCCCTTCTGCTGTGGCCTCTAAGTCATGTTTAGTGGTGTATTTTGGTTATTTCAGCCTTTCCCAGCAGCAAGTCCTTCTCCCTGTGTTCTACAGCACTCTTTCTTTACAGCCCAGATTACAGCCATTTGCTAGTTCCCTGTGAGTTTGTCTCTCTACACTCTGTCCTTCCCTGGGCCTACAAACATGAGAAGAATCTATAGCTGAAGGTCATAGGAGATATCTTCTGTCTTAAGTAAGTGGACAGGGACCCACATCTCCTTTGGACCATTCTGTCTAATCAAGAGGTGCACCAACCTGACAGGATGCTGTTTTGGTCTGTTAACCCTTATTTATTCTTCCCCTCCCAGGGGTTACAGTGGGTGTCTCCTTAGAATTTCACCAATACATCGTGCCTGGAAGGGAATGGGATGGAGTTAAACCATCAGTTCCTTAGATGTGAACAAGTGGGCCTGTCGTTAGATGACCACATTGACTACCTTCTGCTTAGTTTTAACAGAAAATGCTATCTGCCATCTAACAACAGAGCTCTAATAGCTCTCTAGCTTATGGTTGCTACTGAAATAAAGCAATATATCTATCCATACCAGCAACACCTTCTTTCTTAGGGCCTGAATACAATTTATCAATTCCAAAAGTCACATTTCTAACACAATCATCGTCTAGATTTTCCAAGAACCCTGTGGATAGACATAGCCTAGCAGATAGGACAGTCTATCTTGCCATCATCGTGGCACTGAGGACAAGAATAAAGAAGTCATTAAATATTTTAGTAAAATAAGGTTATTTCGCCAGACTTCTTTCTTTCTGCAGTATTTAAGAATAGAAACATGTCGGATAAAAGATCCATCCAGTCAAGTATCCTGACTCTGACAATGTCCAGCTGACACTGAAAAACACACAAATAGAGGTAAGCATGTACCGACATCTCTCCAGAATACTTTCCCAGCAGAGACACCAGCACTAGAGTTGTATACAGTAACCCTTGTTGGATTCCCGCCCCCGACTCTGATTTTCCCCTGTTGTTTCTGAACTTGTGTAAAAAATTTTAGCATCATACGACAGGGATTTCTACAGTGACTGCCTGTTCTGCTCTAACAGATCACCTTCAATCAGGAAGTGACACTCAGAATTCCAGGTTCTTTTTAAACCACACATCTTTTACACAATCTTGAGAATAAATAAGGAAAATTATTTTTTTCTTTATCAAACACTTCCCTTTAAAACACTACATTTATACTATTACATAAAAATCCCCAAACAAGGCTTAATAAAGCAAATAAATGACAGAGCAACTAAGCAATGTTTGTTACACAAAACAAAAAAACCCCAAACAACCCAGGAAAGAGTTTTGGTTTGGGTTTTTTTTGCTGTTTTTGTTTTTTAATATTTTCAGTTTATCTGATAGAAGAGAGGCTGTTAAGCACCATTAAACATGCTCAGCCATAGCACATGCAAGGATGGTGACACCCAGGCGTCCTCATTGCCAGCACTACTGCTCAGGCTCCTTTACAACTGCAGGAAGACATTACCAAGAGCCCTTTGTGCCTGCCTGCTTCAGAGGTACGCCAAGCAAAAGCAAAGGAGAGCATATCCTATAAAACAGATGTGACTGCCTCAGATAAACTTTCTACTGTGTTTCCATACAAGGACCCACGTAGAACGCAGTTCCTACCATCACACAGTAATTTCTTTTGAAATCTTTACCACACAGGCAGTGTGGTAAGGCAGAATGTTGAAGACGAGAGCTTTCAAGAGATATTAGAAGACAAAGTACAGCCATGGACAAGTGCCTTGTAAAGGTAAGTACCCCCTCTACTGACCTTAAGGTGATATCTTCCCAACAGACTAGAAGTATAGCATGTACATGTGTGTGATTACACACACGGTATGGGCGTATATGCATGCACTGATATATTCACAGAAATGCAAAAGATGAATGCCAACCATTAATATGGCAATATTTTCTCTCTAGAGATGTATCAATATTGGTTTATTTCTAAGGTCTATAGCTAATTTCAACTCTGGGTCACATAAGCTTCATCTAATAGCACACCCATTTATCAAATATGTCATACTACATCACCAAGAAAAAGCATTGAGCTGCTTTCTAAATCAGCTCCTTTTGCCAGGAGTATTTTGGACAATGCCACCTGCCCAAGGAATTATTTCTGCTAAGCTGTGTCTTAAAGCCCTGTTGGTTGTGGGGCTGCATCCACTCTTCAGTAAAATCAATGGATACCCTTGACTTCAGTGACAACAGGGTAAGGTTTCATGCTATAAAAATATAATGCCCACAATATTTGTCAAAACAACTTCATTCTGAGATCTTCTGTCACCGTGAGGAAAACCCAATTACTGGCTCACTTTAAAACTGAACTATGGTTTAAGACCAAGTGCTAAATCAAATTCAGTCCCACATAGCCGAGGATTTAAATATATATTTTAAAGGGACAGTTAAAGAGCAGTTTAGGCACCACATCCACCAGCTAATTCATGTTTAAAATAAATCTGATGCAATATATAGTATGTAGTATGTTTGTAGTTAAGAATGCAATGTTTGCTGGAATATCTGAGGCAGTTCAGTGTCAGAAATATATAACCCACCATTGTCCAGCACTCAGCGAGTCCAATACGCTCAGAGAAGCTTGCTTAAAGCTCAGATAACTTTATGTAGCATGGAACTGGGTGGTATAGAAATACACGTTGTATTAAAGTCAGCTAGTTAAAATGTAGCTGTTCATATCAGGCGGGATGGAGTTGAAAGTCATCTGTCCTGATTGAGACAAGGCCTCAGAACTGATGCATGAAGGACAGTTAGACTAAAATGAGACAAAGATGCATGCGTAAGACAGTCCAGGATGGTGAAGAGATGGAACATGCCAAAGGAGGAAAGATAATCACCCAGAAGTTGCATTAGTTTGGGCTCTCTTTACATTCCCTTAAAATGCTCCAGGAATGGTCCTGTGCTAGTAAGCTGTTTCCTGAAATGCCAGCTGCTCGTTTCAAATTTTAGTTGCATAACTTTTTAAACTTCTAGAATTATAAAATAGTTAGAAAATAAGACGTCTGAATAACACAAGACCAGTCAAGGCATGAAAATGAGTATAACAGCACAAAGTTGTTTTTTAACAAAAAAATTATTTTATACAAATTTAGGTATTAGTAATAATGAGAATTATTACTTTCATGACTGCTAGATTGCTGAAGGATATTTGAATGCCAGCTTTTAAAGATGAGGATTTTTATCAAATTCATACTTAGAAGACTTCAGTGGCAGACAACTTGAAATACTTCTATATCAGCAATAGCATAATGTAATGAGAAACAGTTGATAACTTGTGAAGTCAACATCGTCACCTGTTCTGGTACAGGCCAAATTTAAGTGATTCCTGCTATTTCTGTGACTTACCTCAGCCATTCTCTTTTATCACACCTTATATTTGTGTTGATCCCCAGGTAGGTCACAAAGCTTTTTTGTTGACAAGAAATCCAGGTACTGAGGTCAGCCCTTCAACATTGAAACGTACGACTAGCAGGTAGGATTAATCTATAGCTATCCCATAGTTCTTTTAACTCCTAAAGCAATTGCTTCATTCCCACTAGCAGCACCTTTGTACACAAGTACAGTAAGTGTTAAGCCTCACAAACCATGAAAACTTGAGATAACAGCGGCTGTACATCAAGGTCCATCAGGTGGTAGATATCAAACTGCTGTTCTCAGTGCTGTGGGCTCCATATATTAGCACTCAGAATAGTTGAATCAGCACACAAGTCCATTTCTTGAAAGGTATTAATCTTTTTAAAGGTGAAGAATTAATAACACAGAGAGAGAGAAGGGGTGAGAGAAATGCAATCTGTTACAGGACTGGAAGAGTGCAAATGAAGATTAGAGCTGTAGTTAGCTGTCGCAAGAGATTGCAGCCTCTGGTGAACAAACCCTCTCAGCTCCCTGGCATTTGTCACTCTCCAGCATTCTAGCCTAAATTACATTTAAAATAATTTTGAGACAGTGGAATTGTTCATAACCTGTGTATAAGAGAATATGAGTATGACAGGAGGCTAGAAGTAATGAAAAGGGAGGGATAGATTCTTTATTGATTAACATGTATTCCTTGCAGAAGAAATAGGCAGAGGGGAGCAAAGCGGTATGGATTTTCTAGCTTGTATTAAACTACAAGATGGAAATAACTGCAAGTACAGAACCATCTGCAAAATTTCAGAGACTCAGCAGGGCTTTTAAGATAATTTGTTTCTCTAATCCCAGACTTCTACTTGATGTGTTTCAGAAAAGGCAAATGAGGATCAGGAATATGTCTACAGAAGAGATGCAAGCAGGTCAGACATGTCTTAATACGGTCAACAGCTACGCTAAACCCTCCTGGGAGTGGAGCTGAAGGGACAGCAACTGGAACCTCCAGTTTAGAAGCCATTTCCTGCTATTTCCCTCTGCTACTGAAGTCAACCCATAAAGCAGGATGGAGCCATTTGGGGTTTGGGATTGTGCCAGACTGCACAGCCTGAGGACTCAAGGCTTGTGCCGGCACCAACACATCCACCAACAGAGGGATGGTGGAGCTGGATCCAAGGGATGGGTTTTCAACACTCAGTGCCACACAGTGCAGTAACAGATCGCTTATGGTTTCTGCTGCCAGTAGAGCTGCAGGAGAAAGATGTATAGAACTTCCCTTTCACAGCAAGTACCCAGCCATCGTGAAATGACGGATGACTTAAAAGAAACAGCCTTCAGCCAGGCTAGGTCATGCCAAATCCCATAAGGATCACTTTTGGGAGTGAGTTTCCCTATGCTATCAGGACTCACAGCAATTATATATTTTTATCTTTACTAATACATGCTATTGACAGACATACATATGGATAGTGACCCTTTTTGTTCATTTGTTTTACCTAATCTGGCTTACAACTTCAAGGATAGCCTGTGGTAAGAGAGCTCATATGTTCATTCTGTGATGAGGAAAAACTATTGCTACAGTTACGTTCTGTCTTTTATCATAATTTTGTATCCCTTTATTCTTGCCATAGGTAGGAAGCTTCAATGGTGCACCTGAGAGAGCTGCTCTAAACTCATCTGTTTTCATTTACCTATATTGCCAGTTGCCAAAGTGTCCCATAAACAGGCCTAAATCTTTTCAATCTCCTTCACATTCAGTGGGAGAACTCATGTGGAAGAGTTTGCAAGACTGAAGTCTAAATATTTCATTTTAGTCTTGCAAATTAATTTACAAACAATGACATAACATAATATAATTGAAGATTTTTTTGTTACTGTTTCAGAGAAAAAAACATGCAAAAATCTGGTTAGAATACAGCACAGTAACTACGCTGTATAGTAGCCTTCATACAACGGTGACCCAAAGCACTGTACAAACTTATATAAAATAATGGTTTAAATTACATCACACAGTTACAAAGACGTTTATGATTAATAAATGAAAGCACTTGATCATAAATCCAATGAGAGAGAGAAATTAACAAGCATAAGCAAGGCTGAAAGATGCGTTTTAAGATGGATGTGAGAGGAGATGGAGAATCACCGAAGCAGACACAAAAGAAGGCTGGTCCATGCTGGCAAAGCATGGAAGAGTCTTGTGATGAGGAGCTGTGGTTATGGACAGAAAAGCACTTGAGAAAGACGGCGGGAGCAGTAACAAAGGAGCTGGTGCTCCACTGCCTTGTTGCTCATCCTGTCAATTTACCCCTAGGGAATGGGATGAAGTACAGCCAGATTAGACTGGTAATATTTACAGCAGTCGATTTTGCTCAGATATAAAAAGAGCTGGAAGACATGGAAAAAGCAGAGTAGGTTGATTGGATCTGAGAGGGCCACTAAGACCAAAGCTGTGGGAGTGGCAAAGGCAGATGAAGATGGGAGGATTTAGTGAGATGGTATAGAGGACAGTGTTTTGCACCAGGCACATTTATATTCAGAAGGAACAAGAACAGAGCTACTGGAGCATGTGTGCTATAGAGGTGACATTGAGACGCAACATAAAGGTGATACAAACCAGGTCTTTTACACCAAGGTCAATTGGCTGCAGTCAATCACTTGTCTCAAACTCAGACTACACATGTCCTGATAACCAAAGTAGGAGTCCTATACTAGGGACTCTGAATTGGCTTTTCAAAGAACTGGGACAAAAATTAATGTTAACTGCAACAATTAGCTTAAATGCACTGTCTGTGAACCCAAGTACATTTCTCTACCACCTTCCGAGTTAGCGTATTGCTGAGAGGCAAACCAGGAAATGCTCTAGAGAAAGTCTGAAGCATAAGCAAGTGATCTCTAAACTATGTGCTTTACAAAGTCTACAAGCAAGCCCCAGCCTCCTCCTTAGACAAGGATAAGGGATCAGGTAACAAAAGCCTGCAATGAGCTCCAGGTATAGAGACAGCAGTACCCTTCTGCAAGTCTGGTGTAGTCTGACCAGTTCTATATTGACATAGGCTGTACTGATGCAGAGGCCACTGCGACACTGATGCCAAAAGGATTTTAAGAACTCAGATTCATTTCTCTGCAATTTTGTGACACATATCTTTGGCCTGGGGCAACGCTGGCTGGGATCAGCGCTGCCTACTACTGCTGCCTACTCCTTCTCCAAAGAGAAATCACTGCTCTATCACCAAGTATCCCTTTTAATGGTAAAGGCCACCTTCCCTTTCTAACTGCCCAGGAAGAACATCACCTCTCACCTCGCTCATCCCTCTTTCATCTGAAACAGACCAAAGCCTGTGCCAACTGCCACTGATCTATGGGTGACTAATTTATAACATATTTCCATTGGAACGCAGATTCACCATGATTTAACAAAAAATAATACCTGAATATGAAGTCATGTTAATAGATGCAGACTAAAAGAGCGCAAACAGAATTTGTAACTGTGCTGCACAGCTC
Organism: Nipponia nippon; assembly: GCF_047370975.1. NCBI lineage: Eukaryota > Metazoa > Chordata > Aves > Pelecaniformes > Threskiornithidae > Nipponia > Nipponia nippon. The sequence goes on from NW_028262369.1 coordinate 37,855,490, forward strand.
CTTGTGACAAGATATCATCCGTGTGACAAGACAACCAGCAGTTAACCCTTTGTGGTAAGCTGCAGTGACCCTCCACTCAGTATAACAATGAAAGTCCGCCATGAAGGCATGAGACCAGTCCTTGCCCCACCTTTCCTCATTCAACATCATATGCTGAAAACATTTTCCAGACAGAGCACCTTGTCTTTAAAGCTAGGATAAAACTGGAAAGACAAAATGGGAGGCAGAAAGATAGGACTCCAACCCAGTTTGGTCTAATTATTAAATGGAGGCAGTGTTTTTCACTCTAGATGCCTGCTTACTTATTCAACTCAAGCTCATTCTTAGGGGGATCTTGTCAATAAAGTCAAATCAGGCTCTCTGTGAGCAGTGAGGTTTTTGAGGGTCTTTTTTGAGGGCTTCATTAAAAGCAGACAGTTTCTCTAACCTTTTAGCAGAACCTGTTATCTGATGACGTGAATTAAAGTCTCTCAAATGACTAATAATCATATCAAGGCTGCCATGTCAGCTTGTAGATTTGAATAAGAGGGTCTGAAAACATTTGCATGCCTCGATGTGCCAGTGCTAAGAAGCTAATGTGATAGTGCTGTCATAAAGCACTGGAAAGACATGACTTAATGTAATCTGTCATGTCATATGCTAATCTTCAGCCATTACTTGAGTGCTGTAAGTAAGTAGAGAGCATTTGGGAGAAATCCTTTTCAATTTCTCTGAGTACCACTTCTGCTGCTGGTCAGCTCAAATGGGTTTTGTGCATCTAATGCAGAGCTCAAGTCAAGTTGGTTTAGGTCACACTTAATTAACCAGTACATTGATGGGTTGGGCTGGTACAGCACTTGGAAAATGGGTATTCCTGATACTGCCTAACAAGTAAATATTTCATATGCTGAAGAAAAAAAAAAAAGAAGAGACTTCCTCAGTCCTTGATAAGAATGTGTCCTTTCACAAAAACACTGACTTTTTAGCAAGACACTGTTTTTTGTGCCTCACTTACCTTGCTTCTACATATGAAGACAATTTCAACAAAGTTGATTATAAATAAAGACATTTCCATTTGTAACTGCAAACTTTTAAAGCACCTGATCTGGACTTGCCATTTCAACAACAATAGACAAGAGGCAGCTTTAAATGCAATGTACTTTTTAATAAGAACAGAGAAAATGATCAAAGGGAAAATTTCACTTTACTTATTTGTTTCAGGAAAATGACACCAACATTTTTTTAATATACAGCAGGTAGAAGAGGGAGAAATTCTCACAGTGCTAAGTACAGCATGTGGGATGGAAAATGAAACATATTAGTGAGAATGACAGAAATTTCAGGACAATTTTAGCAAAGTGTGAAGGGATTTTGAGTCAACACTTGAAGGTTATTTTAATAATAGCTACAGCCTATTCAAATAAAAGCTTAAGAACCCTGTGCCTTTTGCAGCTATGAGGATGTTTAGCAGGGCTCAGCAGTTTGCAACCTGCCCCAGCTAAACCTGAAGGCTTTGTGCTCAAGGATTTCAGATCATTTAGATTAGGACTGCCATAAAGAAACATAGGAACATTACACCCACACCAAGAATAAGAAAACTTTCCTCATTCTGTTTTCTTGGTGGTCACATTGCAATCAAATCCTGCAAAAGTCAGACATTTCATAGACCTACAGGAAACAGAGATAGACAATCTTTGCAGTATTAGGTCATTACGTTCATTCTCTTGCCAATGCTGGATTGTTCCCCATAGTAAATTCTGAAGTGCTTCATTCAGTCTAAATTTAAAATGGCTCATTTTAATAGGGCTTCCACCCTTCCCAAAGGGAAAGTGTAAAGTATTCTTACCCTCCAGCATCAAGCGTGGCTGTTCCTCCTTCAGATCTAAGCCCCTGCCCTGCCTTGCTACAGCATAGGGAAACCTGTGTCACAATTCCAAGCCTCAGTTTCTCTTGCTACTAAAACATTTAAGAGTTTCTGATCAAGAAACAGTCTTCCCCTTCTGGAGGAATAAAAAGACACAAAATATGCTGTCAGCTCTGTATGGGATCAGTAAACCTTCAGTCCTTTAATACTGGGCTGTTCAATTGTGTTCTCAAGCTAAAGACCTTCTTCCTTCCCATTTAATGGGTTTAATCCTTCAAACATTAGTCTTTTAGACACTTTTTTTCTGAAGTTCCTCATCTGATGATGGCACAACTACAACGAAATAAAGTCCTCTGCCTTTTTCTGCATCATATAGGTATGACAGCAGGTCCTCCTCCCATTCTCACTAGAAGTACCAACTGGAAAGGCAAGGACTTAGGGCAAATGCAACCACAGGACCTCAAGCCTTCACCAGTTCAACAGTGTAGTCTCAGCTCCTGGTGACCTGTCTGGCTTTAAGGCACCTGAGTACTTCTGCTGTGGAGTAACCCAGGACCAGAGCTAGCCCAACCTCATGGACAACAGTTTTAAAGAGACAGTTTCCCTGATTATTGAAAGTCATGTCTGTAGTCCAACACATGTCACTATCATGAAGCTCCTCCAGATAGTATGCCAGAATAGGTCAGCAAGCCAATCTGTTTATATTTCTTTTACTCTTTCCTCATATAGAACATTCACCATTCCAACTTCTTAATAATCTTTGTTTGTGTTCTCTTAACTCCTTCCACATTGTTAACTACCTTTGGATATAATGGTGTCCAGAACTATTTGTTAAGAAGCAGCTCCTCAGAGCTGTGAGAGGGACTGCATATCTAGAAAGTGAGGCTGATGCATTTCATTGTCCTGTACGGTATTTTAGGGGAAGCATGCCATTTTATTCACCAACAGATAGAAAGAGGCTATTTTCACAGACAAACAGACAAGCAAGCTGGACTTCAGCTGTACTGACTTGGTTGTCTCATTTGATCGCTGCCAAGTAGCATGTTTTTCAGCGTATTTGCCTTTTACTAGAGACAACATCTATTCAAGTTCAATTGGGCTTTGTCTTTGCTGTACTAGCTTGAGTTGTAACTCCAGTTTTGCATATAATTTGAGTTCTATCTGCACACGGTAGGCAAGCTTTGGTGGAGAACCTAACACATATTAATTCAAAATAACCCTTGCAGTAAGACGACTTAGCAGACGTTTTAAAGCATAGATGATACTCTCAGTCTTCTGAAGGTCATCCCAAAGACTGCAGGTCAATATTTGGTTCACCTCCTGAGGATACCATGAAGGGCCCTAGTTAACACCATCTGTGATGGTACTTGCCAACCAGAAGCGTGCTAAAACTACCTACTATTTCACTTGTGGCAGGATATAGCCAGCCATCATGCAGAAGCATTTTCAATTATTGTCATCTGAGTTTGCAGGCTCTGACTCAGAATGTCTGTGTGCATGATTACACACACTCAGTTATCCAAACAAAGCAAACAAGGTCTAAGCTAGTTCAAAATTACTATTTATTGGTCTACAGAGTGATATTTATCAAGTGTCACAAAAGTATGGAGCATCAAAAAAGAATGGAAAGGCATCCATTATTGTAAAACCCACTTACAATTGGTTTACAAAGTTTGTAATAAACTTTTGGAAGAAGATGAAATGTATCCTAAATTTTTCATGGTTTATGATCAATAGACTATAGGAAATCAGCTCAAAATGACAATATTAAACTATGAATGTTTGCGTGCACCACTGCAGATAACTACCTGAAAGATGTAAATCAATAATATAACAGATGGGAAAAAGAGAGATTATTTTTATATGCAAATGGAATGACTTAAACTAGTACAAATCAGAAATCAAGACTGTTCAGCAAAAGGTTTTCTGAAGGTTATCAAATTTATATTAATTAGTGATTTCTTCTTGTCATTGGGGGGAACATTAAGACTGGAAAAATACAAAAGTGAGATTCTCCATACTGCTTCCTCTCATACCAATGTGATCGTATTCCTCAGATGATGCAGCAGCACCAAAAGGAGACAAAGTTTATAGACAGGCTAAGTAAACTAAGATTCAGAAATAATAAACAACACAAAGATTATTAACAGACTGACTGCACAAAGAAGCAATTAAAAGCAGAGAGAATGCAACTGTTTAAAGTCTCCTCAGTCCATGTTAAACCGATTTCCTCAGGCTGACTTTTTTAAATCATTTATGGCTTGATCTGTCTGTATGAGTGTGATCACAGTGGAAGGCACCTTATGGGCTAGCTTTATAGGACTCTGACATCCAGATGAGACAACAGATTTGAGGATCCCTTTGTATCTATTTGCCAGTTGTAAGGTAATTTGCTCATGAGATTTCTTACACTCTGTTAATAAGGATTAATGAAAATAATAGACTAATGAAAGAACAGTGTTTTACATTTTCACTGATATATGGTCAGATTTTTTGATATAACGCAAGAAATCCATACTCAATATTCTCCAGGTCTCACAGCATAAAAATCTTTCCAATTAGGAATGAAGAGAGCTGTTTCCTCATTTAGGAAACCTAACATTTACCATATCAGATTAATCAGAAATAGTCCCACACAAAGAAAGTCTTCCCACCAGTACCACCATTTTCCACAGTAAACTGGACAGGTTGGATAGTTGCAGGACTTCATAGATGTAGTTTTCTGGTCTCTAGACACATCTGCTAATGTCATTAGGCACAGACACTGGGGTGGGTCCCCCATTTTCTTTGGCCCAAGTTTTGACCTCCCCTAAAAAGATGTATTAAAAGCCAGCAGGCACCAATTTAGTTCCTTGCTTTTCCATAAGCAACAGGGCCAATGGCAAACAGTCAAAATATTCCCTCAGAAGCTTGAAGTGGCATTAATATGAGCTTGGGACTTTACCAGGTCTTTGAGTGCAGAATTTAGACTTTTCTACCGTAACGCTACACGCATGAATGTTCTGAAGCTTCCATTACCTGCAGGCTTTTTTAAAAACAGAAGAATGTTTGATTTGGATGGTTGCATTAAATTAGGGGATATTAATGGATTATACCCACAGCCTCAAAAGTAATTGCCAGTTGTCTACAAGTGACTACTTCTATATGAAGGCCAAAATTATCAAAGCAAACCACAAACAGTAGTTCACAAGCACCAAACATGTGCTCCCTGTTTATCTTTCTAGGTCAGTGCCTCCAGTCTAGGCAGAACCTTCGTTACTTCTCAAATACAATAGACAGCAGTTAGAATTCAGAAATTAGGCTTTATTTACAAATGAATGTCCTGTTTTGGGGCAATTGTTGCAGCATGGCCACCCTAGAGACATATACACACTCATACCCAGACCTAAAATGAGTGTATTTGGAAGACAGCAAGAAAAAACGTATACTGGAAGTTCCTTAGTAGTCCTATTGTACAGGCAAATGGAGGGTTTCAGATTTTCTTTAGTACAGATTCTTTCACAAGCACATCATCCCCAAACCCAAACTACAGTACACATATATAAATACGTGTATATATATGTGTGTGCATGTACAAACATAAAACTTGCATATATTGTTTTTACTGTATAAGGCTACAAAAATAGACTGCAAAGGGAAATAGAAACAAGATATTAAAAACAAAAAATTGAATGTAAGAAAAAAGTTCATCTGAACCTCTTATGGTCTGAAGCATCCTAATGTGAATTGCCATTCAGCAGTGCCAACCTAATAACCAACATCATGATGGTTAACCAACAAGATAATAACCAACAAGAAACCTAAAAAGTGAACCTGAGTGGAACATATCAGTTCTGAAGTCTGAAGAAAATTAACTAAATAAATATCTAGAGAGAGCTCTTATTTATGCATAAAGCTTCAAGTGAGATTAATGCACCTTAAAACTTTTGCAAATAGCTAACAGGGCAGTTCTGCCCTCACAGGAACGTTTGTGTCCGAGTGCTATAACTAGTAATGGGGCCTGCTTGGATGTTCCCAACAAAATATTGTAACTCCTATTAACTGTGATTGGACACACACATATTTGGATTTGATGCCTAATGCTAGACACTCCAGTTTGTGTAAGTCTGCCAAAACACCTATACCATGCATCTGCAAATAGCCTACAAATTGCTCTAATGTCTTCTATGCAAACAGTTATAAACCTGAAGCTGCCTCAGTGGAAATAAAGTATGCATATACTCCCAGCCACCCCTGACTGGGAGTATATCTATCCACAATACTTACATAACAAGCAATGGCTTCTCAGACTTTTTTTTTTTACTTCTGTTCAGTCCAATTTAAAAAAAAAAAAATATTCTGTTTTCCCCTCTTCCCCATTTTGTGCCTTTTTTCTATTTTGTATTTTACAGTAGCTATGAATAATAGAGATGAGAAAATACCTATATCAACACAGAAAATCATTCTGGACATGAATATTCAAATGCTAACGCATAGTATATTTATTTTCAGAGTAGTTGTAGCTTGAGTACTCTGGGCATCTTCAAACACAAACACAGTTACGTCTCTAGGATGAAGTCTCATATAATAGGGTAAACTTCATAGTTTAAGAAATAGAACAGAATAAGAATATGAGCAACCCTCTTATTTGCACCACTGTTGCTTCCATAACTTCACAAAACTATCCACTTCTCTCTTTGGGAAGCTGACCCTTCAAAAAAAGTAGCAGAAGCATGGGTTATGTTATTTACTTCAGTGTTTTGAAATTTCAGTATCAACACTGACCTCTGACAAAGAATCAAGACAGCCAAAGAGCAGGTGGAACAGTGTAGAATGCACTAATAGATCTGAATGTAAAAGCTCAACTACTTGACAAAACCAACCCATCATATCATCAGAGCAGTTCTGACAACACAGAGATGCTCAAAGTAAACAACAAAAGATTTGGGTATCTGGAAAGAACTACCTGAAGAGCAGAAATTCAACAGAAAGGCCTCCTTTGAGAAAAGAGAGACATAATAGTCATTCCCAGGAAATTCACGATTTCATAAGGCAGGCCTCTTGTCAGGATCCTGTTTTTAGACAGGATGACAGAACAGAAATAAAATTCTAAGTATGCAGTGGTATCAAATTGGAAGAAATAACAAATTATGAGGAACAACATAATGAGATATGGAAGCCATTTGATGTTTTAAAAATCCAAGTTAATAGATATTAAATGCAATTTGGTGGAAGTATTCACCCATGAAGGAAACAAAACCTACAAAATGATAAAATACTGTAGTCTGCTGATCAAGGAAAGATTACTTAAAAATATATTATATTGAAATGATTGCTAGTAGAAAGGAAGAGTTGTTTGTCAGAAGGAAAGCAGACAGGCATTCTCATGTGAATTTAGCAGTCTCCAACCACATGGCTGTGGTTAGGGCGTAACAATCTAAATCCCATTTTATTTTAGGTATGAAATGGGATCTCTCTGTTTCTGAGATGTCAGGGTCTTTACTAACCGAGACAGTCAACTTCTTGGATCATGAAACAGTGTTTCTAAGGGATTTTAGACTTCAAAATAGCTCTTACTGAAGGGCTGGTCAGATTGATGAGCTTTGAGTCCAATTTTATCTGTACAGAAGACTTGGGAAAGGATTAGTCGACACACAAGGACCAGACACCTACATATATACTGGAAGGATCATATAGTCAGGACTTTCTCCACCGCTAAAAGTATCACTGGAATTCACAGCTATTACCATCATTATGGTAGCTTTCCACATTATGTTTTTCTGGTTTGAGTTCCGTGTGATCACCTGCAGAGTAGGCAGGGTGGGTTTATTCTAGTCAAAAAATCTATAAATAAAGTCTAATTTGATTAATATGGACCAAAACCATTTAAAAAAAAAAAAAGGACCACAACAATTACAACACAGAACTCAAACCTTAGAAAGTTAATATATAGGGGAGAAAAAGCAAATATTGTACCAAAACATTAAATAGATTAGGCCAAATTCAGTCACCACCAATATCTTCAGATGTGTCATAACAGCATTTAGCTGTAACAGAGGGGTATAAATGGCTTTTTGAAATCTCTCCATACTTTTTTTCTCCAGCCTAGGATGTCCATGGAAACTCTTCTAATCTAGGAGGACAAATATCTTCCAATACACTAGTGTGTTGCCATTAGGGAAAGCAATGTTTCAAGTAGGCAACATTCTTTTCTAAACTACCCTGAAATTTTGTGAAGGTAAGCTGAAGGAAAATGAGTGCTACAACTAAGGTTTAAAGTGGTTGAGAACTGGACCCAAAGTGTCTGATGTGAGACAGCATGGTAAGGGGGGAAGAAAGTGACAAAAAAACCCAAATGAAATGCAAGGGGAAAACCCCAAATATTCTAAGTCTCAGATTCTTCTCAGTGCCTGTACTTTGGGGTCCTCATTTGGCAGAAACATAGAATCGTTAAGGTTGGAAAAGACCCTTAAGATCATCGAGGCCAACCGTTACCCTAGCACTGCCAAGTCCACCACTAAACCATGTCCTCAAGCACCACAGCTACCTGTCTTTTAAATACCTCCAGGGATGGAGACTCAACCACTTCCCTGGGCAGCCTGAATTAATAACAATTCTTTTTTTCCTGGAGCTGAGAGTCATTTTTCCTTCTTTCCCTCTCTTTCTACATCTTTGTACTGCCTTTGGCATAACAGAGAAAACAAAGTTAATAACAAAGGACTAGATTTCTTTAAAATGTTTTATTGTCAATTGTAATTCAGCTTTAAATGGACTCTTGTCAGTTAGGGAATTGGTCTCAATTATACTTTTTATGAATGTGAGAACACAAAGCGTGAACTACAAAATATTACTTTATTTATCAGCATTGTATGAGCTACCCTATGGGATCTCCCCTTTCTTTTCCATTCCACCCTCTTTGGAGAGTTTTTGTTGTTACAGTACCATACCTCATGATTGCTGTTTATCTGAAGACTCTTCTAGAGGCAAGAACAGGGAACAAAAGGGGGAAGAAAAGGGAGGAGGGAAAAATCTCAGGTTCACAGCTCTGTCTGTGCTTATATCCATATGCCTTTTTTTCCCCCCCTTCCTGCTGCCTTCTGCCAACCAAACTCTAAAAAAATATAGTCAGTGTCTGCTATTGTATTGAAATATCTCAGACAGTTCATCAGACTATCACAGCTAATACTAATTTTAGTCTTTAAATAAAAAGCGAATACTTCTTCTCTGGCTCTTATTATATATACACACACATCGCTCCTAAAAAATGCCTCAAAATTCACTTGAAGTTCTTCGACTGACATTAACATCATCTAGAGAACTCACTTCCTGTGAAGTATCTGTACATGTAGGTGCTACTAGTCTTCTCTTGAAAAGGAAAGTTTGTTTATATTGAGCGTCATTCATTCACGTTCATCTTCACCCACGCAGAAGAAAGTGCCAAGATCCGACCTTCAAAGGGATCAGTCCTTTGACCAATCTGACTTTCCCCACAGGCTGAGGAAGGTTCAGAAGAGCAATAAAGGAAGTCTGACCTATCCTCGTACTGTGAAACAGACTGTAAATGTAAACTATTAAGAAGCAGCATGGCTTCATTACTCAACACACAAAGGAAAATATTTAAGAATGCAATGAAATGTTTCCCAGACCCTTGGCTCTTAAAAAGATGATCCATCGCTTTGATAGAAATTCCAATATTACACCAAGCATAAATGACCATATTAAATTTGCAAAGAGAAACTGAAATCTTAATTGAAGGTGGAGTAAGACACTGGCTGATTGGACTAGCAGTATAGTCTTTATCATAATGCTAAAAAAAAGTAAGGTACAGGGCTGAAAGACTAAACCCATCCAGAAAACAGTAAGTACAATGGAGAGCGTCATGTCTAAGCTTAGGGACAGATTTCTGATGATGAAATAATAGAATTATAAAATAAAAGGATTAAAAATATTAGAGATAGCCCTCTAGACTTTTCAGCCTCTAAATAGCTTTGAAAATCCAATCTATCAGCACTTTTGAAAATTTTATCCCAAAGCTTTCTACCAAAATATCTCAAAGAATGCAGATCATATATCTTCAGCCTTGTTGCTGTCAGTTCTACAGTTAGGTAGTTTTTCTTCAGTCTTAGAACCTGCAATGTAGTAAATAACCATGAGCTACAGAATTTTTTTAATTTTTAATTAATGATGATGTCTTAGTTTGGGGTGCAAATACTCAAGACAGAAAGTGTAAAATCATACAGCAGGCCAAAGAAATATTGCCTTGAATAGTAAACAGAAGAAAACTAATGTAATCAGGATGAAGTTGGAAATGTGCGGACTGTGGATGTTGGAAGTGAGGTAGTTGAGTTTGAGAAAGAGAGACGATGAGAGCAGTGTAAATGGGCTGTTGAATGACTTAACCACTTATTTCCTTGCTTTTTGTTTGTGTTGGCATACAGGAAGTCTAGCAATCCTAACCAGAAGCTGATAAAATCTGAGCATGTGGCTAGGTAGACAGAGAAGTAGACAAATACAAGTGTAATACACATTATCACAGAGCATAAATAACATAATTGGCTAAGAAACTAGAACAGCTTTGTTTCCTATATCACAAAGTAGAGACAGAAGCACTATGTAGCAAAATACAACACAGAGCTGAACGGAAGTGAAAAAATAAATTGAAGACTTCTGTGATTTTAGCTCAACAGGAGGCAGTAGCACTTGCAGACTTGTTTAAAAGTAGTTCAAGATACCTTGTATATGAACCATCCTGTTAGTAAGAAATGACACACTGAGTAAAAGTTTGAGACGTGGGGACTGGTCCACCTCAACTGAAAGAGACAAAGGGAGTTTGGAGACATTCATTGCAGAAGGACAAAGGAATATGTTTTAGGAATGACTGATATCAGGTCTCTTGAGCTTTAGAGGAACCCAAGAGAAGGTGTCATGTTCAAAAGAGTAAATGACAACATGGAAGCAAATAGGACCATTCAGAAAGGCTCCAAAATCACCTAGTATTTCCTGCATGACAAGTTCTTTGCCACAACATCCTAAGCCTACACAAGGTAAATACTTTGTGATCTTCATCTAAAAGTGCAAAGCATATTCCAATGAATCATACATAGCATTCTAAATGGTTAAAGAACTGTTGAAAAGAACTACTATGCAATGCTTAGGAAACCAGCCTCAATGGCAGACTGTGCTACAGTATCATCTCTTTTGCTTTCCTGATCAGTTCTGTTCTTGTCATTGCTATGCTCAGAATACATATTGCTCTGAATGCTCTAATTTGATACTCTTCTCTGCTGGTCTGAAGTGATCAACATCTCCGTATTCTTTTTTTGTCAGACAATTGAACAAAAAAAGGCTTTTTTCCCTGTATAATAAAAATGAAAGTTCATGACTGCTAGGAAAGGCAAGTATGGCAGTGGATAAGTCTGTCTATTGACTGAAGCCGTTTGCAAAAGTGGGGAGAAAAGTAGAGTGGAGGGTAATCACACTGCCGATGCCTAACACGGGAGGACAGGCAAATTCCTTATATCATCAGTAAATAGATGGGCTCCTCTTGAGGTTCACTTAGGGGAACAGAATTTTCCTCTTTGAAGAATTTTGAAGTGTTTCCTTTGTCTTTCCCGCCCCACTTTTTTTTTGTTGTTTTGGTTTGCGTGTTTTTTTTTTGTTTTTTGTTTTTTGTTTTTTTTTTGTGTGTGTGTGTGAAGTTTCCCAACTACATCTTGCAATTGCAGACCTAAAGAAAAATCACTTAGTTCTTTCTTCCTGCAAATTGGACCACAAAGCTGGATTTTCTGTTTGTTTAAAAGGAAGGTTCCAAGTCATGGAAGATGCTGAGCGCTCTCAGCTTGATAACTTCGTAGATCAGGAAATCAATTGGCAGTAGTACAGATGCAATTATTTTTGGATTACTTAATCTGACATCTCTGTCTGTTCGGCAGACTTTTCCCCTCCCAATCTGTTCTAGCCACCTCACCATCTCCATACAACCTCTTGTTGCTTTTCTCTTCTGAACTCCACATCCATAAGTGTAACAGCCCCCAGGTTCCTTCCTTCCCAGGATAGCTAGGAAGTAATGGGGAAGTTCTGTAGAGGTGGGTTTTCTTCACACAGAGTCCACAGTCTTAATAACCAGTAAGGGTGAATGATATCAAGACAGTGACAAAGAGTGTCCAAGAGACATTTCTAGTCAGAGTAATACAGCCAATTCCTCTCCCCTGCCAGGGCACGGCCAGAAGCTGGACACTTCACTATCACTTTTGTCATTGTTCTGTAACACTACGGCAGAGCTTCCTCCCAAACAGCATGCATTTTGAAAATGCCTTTTTTAAAGGCTGAAGTAATCTTTCTAAAGAGAATAATAAATTTTCATACCACATTTCGCACCGTAAAATATTATAATTTTTAAAACCTGTATTGTATTCTATCAAGATAGAATTTACCAGTAGACAAGTGACACATCAAGAGCTTAATGAAAAAGTGTTAGTGTAAGAGTTTGGTTGAAGACAGTGTTTCAACAGGTACATTTCAAAGCCATAATGCAATTAGCATTAAACCCTCCCTTAGACTTGTGCAGCTGAACACAAAGTTTAAAAAAAACCTGTGTCAGTCTGCTATAGTAGCTTATTGCAGACTTCCTCACCTCTGTGATATAGTGTGTATGAATTATATAACATTAACCAAAATTTAAAGGTATAATAGCAAACCCCCTCCCCTCCAAACAAGTTGAGAACTGTCTTTCAGCCAGTATGCATGATTGTCTACATAAATTAATTCAATGAACAGAATACAATTAACATTTTTTCTTCATCTATCTTCATTTTCTAAGCAGCTCAGCAAAAAAAAAAAAAAAAAAAATAGTGCTGTTTCTTACTCAGTGCCGTGAGTTTCATATGTTAAACAAAGACAGACCAACCTTAAGCCTTTTGATAAATATGATACTGTGGTAACTGCAGCATTCACTTCGTATCCCATTTCTCCAAGTTCCTGTCAGCCAGATGTCACTTGCAATGCAAACACTAGAAAAATATGAAATAATAATTTCATACATCATCTATGTGAGCACGAGCCAGTCAAACATTCAATACAAATTCAAACTGCTACTACACATAAAGCAAATATCATCCAAATAATATTTAGAATGATTGAAAGGCTTTTGATTTGGAAGTGTATACTCTTAAGCTAAGTGGTCCCCAAGACCATCTAGAAAATTCAATTGTTTCATTTTAAAATGTTTTCTGCCCAAAATTATATCAAATCCTAATGTCTCAGTAGAAACACATGGGATTGGATTGCTGACTGGGCGCCTGATGTCAAAGAGGAATCTAATTTTCCAATGGCATTTCCTCATACTGTCTCACCGAAACACAAAATTGATAAAATTTTAATGGATAATTTTCAGAGCAGGACATTAGCCATCGTGCTGGGAAATAGCGCAGGAGAACACCATGTAGCATCAGAAAGGCAATGTATCAGAAGACAGTTTGAATAAATATTAATATACAGCACTCGCCTTACATTCTACATTTTTCTTTGCAAGCAGAAACAGAATTTGGAAAGTAAGTTTTGCACTAACAGGCACATCTCTCTTCCCTTCTTTTTCCAGGGCATTTTTTACAAGTGATCTCTTAAAAATACAGGTGCAATACAGTACTTAAAAGTGCACAGTGTTCATCTTTTACTGGGGTGACACAGTCACAGTCAACACAGTCCTCTTCTGATTGAAATAAATTGTGAAAGTCATATTGACTTCAATGACTACACCACTAAACACTTCATATAACAAAATGCTTTTGTTAAATAACTCTACAGCAAAGACTGCTGTGATGGAATGAAATAAAATATCCCCCTTCTGGATCTCTTGATGGGGCTAGGTACTTGCAAGCATTGAACATAACACCAAAAGCCATGACATAACACAAGATGAAAAGGACTAAATTCTGCTCCTGATGACAAAGTTATACTAGGGAGAAAGGTACTCATTAACTGTATTATGTTATCACTCAGTCATGATGCAAAACATGTGTATGGCAATGTGCTATTTAAAATCTGTTCTTCTCTAGAGAATTTTCCTTTTGATTAAGTTAGGTCATTAACCATGTAAAACTTGAGACTTATTTAGAAAAATACAAGTGGACAAGTGAAAAAAGTGAAATAAGATTTTACTAACCTTTGTCATTTACTTTGACTTTATAATGAAAGTGTAACACAGTGGAATATACGGTGAACAGGACTGACCCAGCTTCCCAGCAACTATTTCATGTCATGTATTACTATCTGGGTTTTGACATCTGTATATATATATATTCAGTATATTCAGGTGATTGTTTATGCCAGTACAGAAAGGAAGAGCAGCATTTATGGTCAGGAGGCCTATATTTGCTTTCATCAAGACTCAAGCATTAAAAAACTTTAATTAATATCTAAATAAAAATTGCAGAACATTAAAAAGACCACAACAAAGGAAATCACAGTGATGAAAGTGGAAAGGTTTAATTTTCGAGGGAAAAAACAGCCTGTCCACACCACACGCCAAGTCTGCCACAGGTTAGGATTTTTCTTTCATCGTGATCTGAAAAACATCACTGAAGTCCTCAAATTGGTTAAAGACTAGGGCTGGTCATGTAGCCAAAGATACCTGCATAGCTACAGCTTTCTTTCAGAAATGCTCAGTTGTATTTCACTGCTCAGAGGCCAGAGCCATTCTGAAGAAATGAATATTTTTGTAAGTAAGTTCTTCGTGGTTCACTGCATGCTGTCTTCCAGTTAGCCTTGGTAGGGAACTTCTCTAGATCTAGTCATTAATATGGTTTTGGCACAATGCAAATGCCACGCTAGAGCTTAATATGACATAGCTTCCCCAATCCCGAACTATGAGTAGAACATAACCAACCTATAATTGCCTATCCCATGGACCAATCAGTTAGTTATGTCTAACTGATGCCCCCCCCGCTCCTTCTTTCCTCTTTCCCGCTCCATTCTCTACAATTGGCAGGGCATCCCTGTTCCCTCTGTTGTTCACAGGCAGGAAAAGCAAGCTCTGCTTGCAATGCATAAAGGTTCAACTGGGAAACGTACCCAGTTCAGAGAGGACTGAAATTCTCAGAGGGTTGGTAAGATCTGTATTGTCTCGATTTCACTGCTCACAGTAATGAAATCTAAACAGACTTTTATTAACAAGCCTTTTCACACCTCCTCTGCTCTCAGCAGCTGAGCTCAGCACAGAGAGACAGACTGTAACGCAGTAACTTTGAGAAGGTTTCTGTGCCTCTCTTGAATGGAGCATGCACTGGTTACCTAACTGTGCATGAGTACAGTACAGCACAGGCGTCAGCCTCTGCCAAAACTCTATTACTGGAGGAAATTGCGAAATTGACAGATTTGCCATCCTAAAGTCATAATGGCCTAAGAATGAAGAGGAGAGTGAAACGGCCAATTCTCCCAGTAGACTTTGCTCTGCATCCTGGCTGATCTGCACTGATAGCTCTTGGTAGTTCAAGGGCTGAGAAGAACTCTTTAATTATCAAATTGACTTATGAGTCTACTTCCAGCTTTTCAAACACCACTGAACTTTTATTTTAACCAGAAAAAAAAAAAACCCACAGTGAAAACACATTATAGCTGCCAACACTTTTCTTCCTCATTCCTAGAGAAATGCTAAGTCTGAGACTTGTAGTTCTATCCTTACAGTCTGTCCCTTCTCCTCCTCAAAAGGATTTCACCTCTCTCAGTGCCAGCGGAACCTCTCTTTTCTGGTTCTCTCCTTGTAAGACTTTGAACTTTCTAAGCAAGTGGATTAGATGGACATCCATCTGTCCAAGAGTACAAGACTTTGTGGGCCATATTCAGAATACCTAATACAAGGTGGGTAGATAGTGGAGATGATGGAGAGAAGCAGGCGCAGCAGAATTGCTACAGAGGCTGTTGGCAGTTTGAATAACTGGTGCATCTGTGCAACCTAACTACATGTTTTGACTCTACTCAAACAACATACCCCCTTGTATAACTTGCCAGTGGTTTCCTATAGCAAGCATTTCATCAAATAAAATCTGATATTATTACAGTAAGTTCTTCCCACAATGAAGAAGGAGCCCTGCATGCAGAAATACACTGTGTTGGTTTCCACAAGCTGGACTTACTGACCCACTACAGGGATAAATGATACCATAAATGCCACTTTGCAATATTTAATCTTGAAAATGTGCAATTGGGCATAGGTTGGTCTTACATGTCTGTATTCCCTTTGCTTAAAGGTTGTTTAGATACACATCTATATCTCCAAGACAAAGTACTGGTTAATTACCTCATGTTTGCACTGTACCTTCAGGAAGGAAAACGCTATATAAGTGCTAAGTGCTATTAACATCACCCCCTTCTATTTTTCTCTTTCAGCTTTTAAGTGAATATAGTGCTTTTGAAAGTTGTTGGATTGACAGCCCTGGAGACTGAAGTCTAAAGTGTAGCACACCCGCTGAGCCAAACAGAACTAAAAAGTACAAAAGCTTCTCACCAAATTTTAAATACATGCTTCATTTAGTTATTGTTACATGGCTGGGTGTAATACTAATACTGAAAGTTTTGCTGCTCCCATTTATTTGTTCTAAACATCAGTTCAAACTCTTTATTTTCTACTTTCAAAAATAATTTCTTGCTGATGTGCAACACTCCAGAGACTGCTTCCCTGCCTTCAAAATCCTACATTACAATGGAACGCTGTTGACGCATAACTTCATGCTACTGCAGTCAGGTACAATGCTGCGTCCTGGCATTCACTTTGCACATCACAGAAAAGTACATTAGCTAATCTCATACAGTTTTAGTACCGATCACACTAAGTGCTTGGCTGCAGAAACGCTACTCTATATTACAATCTAAATCTGAAGCTAGGAGACTTCTGATGGAAGATCTGCTCCTTTAGTTAGGAATACTAGCGTTTCTTAGAAGACTAAGTCAATACTTAAACAACAATTCAACATTTCCTGAGAAAGGGGGCATTTTGTTTTGGTTTAAACACTCTAGATTTCCAGGAGAACACTTTCAACCACTGCAGGACTGTTTTGGGTTTTTTTTAATTTATTTTCTAAAAATCCTTTTTGGTATACTTAAAGACAAATCTTACCTTCTGAGAAATCTCTCTTTGTACAAATACATTCAGCTCACTTGTAAAGTTTCCCTGTGATTTTAGCTAGGGCTGCTGCTCCTTCCAGGAGACTGCCATTCCTGCTTTCTTGTAAACAGGTTCTCTGAATTACATAAACATTTACTAGCTGCAGGTTTCACACTCTCCTTTTATCCACTGTCTGCTTGCCTCCAGATGGGACTGTTTCAGATTTAAGTGAAGGGACTGATCCCCATTGAGTAGAGTGAGCACATGAGATGCAGAGCACCTGCAGTGTGTAGAGCTGCTACTAACAGCTGCTATTTCAGATGCTTCCAGAACATTCCTTCACTTGTCTTGACAGGTCCCAAAAAGCAAATTTGGTGCCTGGGTCATCTTCAGTCCTGAGTAACTTCAAGACCTGGCACTTACAGAAAGTCATTCCTTAGCATTTCCAGTTACTTTTCAGTTCAGGAAATTTCTCAGGGTTTCTTGTCAGGGCAGGCTGGTCTTTTATGATTTTCAGCCTGCAATGCTGCTCCTTTCTATTTCATCTCGACTTAATGTCATTAGTCTTCTTTCACAGAAACCTGAGCATTCTTTTCCTAATTCATCTAGATGGTACCCTGACAGCAGCTCCCTTGATCAAGACTTTGCCATTTATGTCTCTTCTCCCGTTAATCATTCTCTGAAATGAGATTTGTAGTAAAAAAGAATTAAATCAAGTCTGACTGCCTTCAAATTTCTTGACTTTCTGGGATTCTGGATGCTCACTCAGGCCAGGCCCTTTGGAGACCCTGTGCTTTCTCTGGTTTACTAAACAGGCCGTTAGGGCTATTTTCCTATACTGGAGGGTCAAAGCAGGTTTTACCATTGATGAAACTAAGCAGAGGTTTACAGGATGCAGCTATGACACCCAGACACCTTGCTGTTCGATAGTTCTCCCAAAAAGTATCTATCTTTTTCTATTTCTGGTTATGCACTTAAAAATTTAATCTGGAAGCAATGTGGCCACATATTTTTTCTTGTCTTTGCTTCTTGAGAACAAGAATTCTCTATTATGCAAAATGTTTACACTGAACTCCACGTTCCCAGCTGTCCTCTTTCCTTCAGATATTGATTTTCTATCACTTCATATGTGGGGAGAAGAAGGTAAAAGACTAATGATTCGTTGGAAAGTGATATTAAAAAAAACCTTTTTATAAATGCAGTCTACACCTTATGTTTATCTGCCTCATGTTTCATGAGGTCTGATTCTGAATGAAAATCTCCAGCTTCAGCAAGAGCTGAACATCTCAGCAAGAGATCTCCAGGATCTCTTCTCAGCAAGATGATCCATTTCATACAGGACAGACTTGTTCTCTGCTGCTAGCATATTTTTGCAAGTTAAATTTTTAGTCCCTGTGTCCGAGGTGTCTGTGGCCTGATCCCTAGAAGTCTAAAAGGCCAACCATGCCCAACATCCTCATTTTTCTGACCAGTGGAAGTCTCTACATTAAGAGTAAAGCTCATTTGTGAAGGAGATGAAACTCATCAACCTGAGATGATAAAATGAACTGCCCCAAGGGAATAAAAGAACACTACAATATTTAGCACCTCCCACCTCAATGCAAGGCACATTTCCTTATGACTTTGCTGGCATAAACATGCATATAAGATGAGCCTAAACCTACTTAAACAAGAAGTCTTATTGACCACCTTCTCTCAACTTGGGGAAAAGTAGGAAGAAAAAATGACATGATAGATGTGCAGTCACATTATTTGGTTCAAGGCCAGAAGGTGCTGAGGTTTTACACTGCTCAGTATGTTATAGGAATGTGTGTGTGTGTATGTACAAAATAGTTATAAGACTACATTCAGATCTACATATGTATAGAACAGGGTATAAAAAAGAAACACACACACACCCCCACACACCCATTAGGACTTTTGTGACATCTCATATGACAGACGTGCATTTGTGGTTAAGCCAGAAATGATCATCCAGCTTTGTCAAACACCACTGATTTTTATGAGAAATAGGTTTACAGTCTGCTAAATTCAAGGCAAATCATCATCCAGTTTCTCGTAGTACAAATGGCTGCATTTAAAGCATGTTCTTGCTATTAGGTCTAAAGCATTACAAGACCGAAATGTTCTGTATCTCATCTCAAATTTTCAAACAATCCAATATCCAGGCTATATATAGATATTCTTGCTGTTCAATCTCTTAAAAATCAATCAATATTAATGTGTCTGCCTTAAACTTTTAAGGTCATTGTCTCCCTTCTGACATCTTTAACTACATCAACATCACATTATATCATTATAGACTCATGAAGCAATGTACTTTTACATTTTTGCAAGATAATGTCTCTTTTGTGTTTCGGTTTTTATCATAATATAAATCTTGAAATGTAATTTGCATATCTTTTGTTTAGCAAAGGAGACCCCCATTTAAGACTTTGTCATTTTAATACATAGACTTAAAAGTGGATGACTTTTTAAAGGAAATGCACCAAAATATTCCAATTTATTCTTCAGCTGAAGTGGCTGCTGCATCAGTAAATTAGTAAATTCCCTTAACAATACACTTGCTAACAATTATGGTCTGCCTGCCTTGGGCTCGCTTGACAGTAGGGCTGCCATCTGTTGAGAAGTCCATTCATGGATTTTAAAGGGCTATTTATAGGTTTTTATTTTAAACACTGCAAAATACCTCTTTGCTCTTCACCCTTCCTTCCTCTTATTCTGTCTGTTCTGCCCTCTGTTCATCTTTCTTGCCACCCTGCTAAAGAGCACTGGTATGCTTCCAACACCGAACTGTCTCTCTGCGCCAGCAGCCACATCACAGCAAAAGGATTTCAGGTGCATTCAATTCTGAGGCAAGTCTGACCCATTTTTAATGGCTGAGGTGCTCAAGCAGAGAGGAGGGAGGACACTTATGGAGAGGAATAGACAGAAATGAACAGGATCAATCAAGAAATTCAAAAGCAGCCATGAAGGAAACGAAATCAAGACGATGAATGGGAAAGGGATGCTAGGAGCCCCAGCTCTGGATAGATGGATATTTCATGAATTCCTTCAATAAATAGGGAACCTCTAGGGAAATTCAACACCTGGCAATCTTAGTGGATAGTGGTGCTGCAAAGAAAGCATAATGTTCACCCCTCTGGTAAATTCAAGCAATTAAACCCCCTTAAAAAAAAGGCCCTCTTAGGCTTTCTGCCCAGTAAACTCACAGTGAAAAGCAACTTTAATAAATGTTATAAATCTCACCTCTGAGCCAACAGGAAATTCAAATGTTTGCATGTGCAGGAGCCTGGGAGCTGCTGAAACAAAAGGTAAATGTGTATATTAGAATAGGTTATGCCTACACGCCAACTGGACAGCAGTAGAAGCATGAAGCCCACTGACATGACAGGTTTTTGAAAGCATCCTTTCTCATGCCACCTTTGACCATTTCTGCTCGTGTTACACCAGAGTTCTCCTTTCTTTGTGAGTGGACAAATTTGTTTAGTGATGAGTTTGCTGGCTCGATGAACTCAGGATTACTCCTTATCATGCAGTATTATTGGAAAGCAGTTTTGAGTTTCAATGTTTTAGACATAAAACAAAATAAAGAAATGGCAACAAATATCTGTGGTTTGTAAAATGAAAAGATCAAAGAAAAGAGACTGCAGAGAATTTTTGATCAACACCCTGACAAGGGGTGTTAGTTTTAATAAACAGTAAGAATTTTAGGCCATTATGAAGTATGAGATGCAGTCTCAGCTGTGTTTCTAATTTCCTTTCCTGCCTTTACTGCTGTTATATAAAGCTCTGTAGTGACGAAAAACATTTATTGAAAAAATCTGAGCGCACCGTTCGGGATTACTTTACTTCATCTGCACGGAGCCTTCCCAGCCAATGAGAAATATTTCTTTCTCCAGCCTCCACGGTGCCCAGAGCTGCAGGCACATTCTGCATGTGGGACAAACCACTGGACAGAGATGCACTTTTATAAGTGAATAAGGATTTTGTTATTGGGTCTGAAGACTGAATGATCATGGAATACTGTTTGGTTTGATTGTTGTTCTTTTAACGCCATAGATAAACACAGCCAGAGCTTTGTGCACATTTTTTAAAAGTGAATTTAAGAATATAAAAACAATACATATTTGGCAACATATCCTGTGAGAAAGAGGTTTTCTGAAAAAATTTCTGGTAACATGTTGTCTAGCAAGCTATGAATACTGTAATTTTTGTCTACCACACATTCTACAGGCTTATGAAAATACAAAAGGCCATGAAAATTAAGATGAAGAAAAAGTGAAGGAGAGGCAGAAGGCTGCATGGAAGTGAGTTATATTTGCTGCTTGAATTATTCACAGGAATCAGGGCAGAGGCCTGTTCATTCTTCCACTCTTAATTTTTGGGACCTTTCAGGTGGGCAGAGAGGGTCAGTAGCAGAGAAGTCTCTCCAGAAATCTCTTCATCACCCTTGAAAAAAGCTGGGAATTAATTATTTTATTACAAGATGGGCGCAAGGAACAAGTCTCTCTTTGTTATAATGACTCCATCTGTGGCTTTCCACCTACAGTATTTTTCCTTAGGGGATTATCAAGGTTACTAGTAATTATTACTAAAAAGCCATTACTATGAATAATGGTAATTACAGTATCATTTAAGGACCCTAGTCATAATCACTGTGGAAAACTTATAAGCATAGTGAAGACCAAGGCTTTGCACCAGCACATCCAAATCTCATAAGAGAAAATGAACAAGCACAGAGTTATACTCCAGAGAGCACAATACTCAAAGCCTTTCATCCCTAAATTGCCAATGGCAGCATCAAATCCAGTGTTTGTCCACAGACAAATGACTGGCAAATTTTAGCAACTATTTTTGTTTTAAAAGAAAGCAAAAATAAAACAGTGATTTTTTTCTCTTTAAATTTTAGGATTTGGGAGGATTGGTAGAACCTTAATCCCATCTCTAGCCCCAAAAAGTTCTGGTTGTGTGACATCTCTGATTACAGTAAATATTGGGTATGAAAAGCAGTTGAGATCCAGACACCAAATGGAACGGGGATGCATGGAGAACATTCAGCCATTATGGATATTCCACAGAAGGGCAACAAGTTTTTTTCCAATCCAGTTGGCTTGGTCTGTGTCCCTTATTCAATAGAGTTGTAGTTTTTCATTTAACAGACAGCAAAGCCCTACCTGCTACAAGTTAATGTCAAACATGTGCTCAGCGTGGACACATCTTAATTTTCTCACTTTTTAGATTTGTTTTTCACGGTTTTCTCTCAGGAACACATACCCTCCCTTCTCTCTTTGCCTCTTCACATTAGCTCTAAATCCTTGTCTATCTTGCTTTCCATCTTCAGAGTCATGACAGAACTCTTCTACAAGTACTCCGCTGACAATTTCTGATCTGGTTTTCCACTAAGATAAGCAGAACTGCATTTATAACCTTCTAACTTCACATATACAACTTCATAACTTTAGTTTACAACTATATAAAATTTTGTAAGGTTTTATTTTTAAAGGATGGCCTTTTCTTATCTTAACATGAGATATGAAGTCACGCATTTGGTTTTTTATGTATATATAATATACAATATGTATGCATATATACATGTTATATATGAATATTGTTACAAACGGAGAGATGCTTCTGACAACACGTGAAGAGGGGATCTTTCATGCCATAAAAAATGGTATTTGGAACCGCAATCCAGAATATACCACAAAGGGTATGAAAGCGTGGATAGTTCTATTTCAAAGAAAAACATTTTCCAATATAACATGCTGCAGCTGTGTTTGTTAGAGATCCTGTTCACAGGGGTCACTGTAAGAAACTCAGCACTACCTTAGCAAAGGTGACGAGAAGCACTCTGCACAAAAGTACCTTTCCCTCTGCATTAGAGGAGGCATTGCAGGTCAGATGCTCGCAAGCACGTCCATCAAAGCAAAAGAATTACTTTTGTAAAACGACATTTAAGAAGCTAAAATCACGCAAAAAAATTACAGAAGCTGGTTATCCAGCCTCTTTATTACTCTGGCATTACATCTACTGAATTTCTGGTACAATCCAGATGCAGCTGAATTTCAATATACAAACCCTGGTTCTTGGCTGTCAAGCCCCACATAGCGGTTTACATGAATTTAACAACAGTACAGGGCTAAAAAAGATAAGCATTCAGGGCTGGAAGCATCTGACAACCACTGTGTCAAAGCTTGTACAATGTACAGAGCAACAGCCAGTTAGGCCAGCTCTGTTATCTTAAGTACAGAATCTTTTCCAATGCCTTATTCCTAAAAATTAGGTAGGCCTGATAGGCCTTATCTATTTGCATAGAAAAGTCTACTGTCTAAGTCTTTTATGTCCCCTAGGTTAAGCAACTTTTAAATTAATCTTACCACAAGTAAGGTACTTACTAAGGAGGAAAAAATGCGCATCATGGGAAGTTCTATTCATTTCAATTACACGATTTTGGAGTTTGGTTTACAGCTTCAGGTTTACAAGCTAGATTTCCATAAACCATTTTTGCTTGTTTGCTTGTTTTTCCCTGCTGTGGAAAGAAAAGCAAAAATTCAGTAAAGATCTGCTTTGGATCTGGAATTTTGTATGACAATATTTCGGAATTTTTCAGTTTTCACTCATGAAAATTATAATGCTATTATACGCCCCCATTCCTGTGTGAAATCTCAAGATACCTCTCAGGACTTTCAAGAAGCAAGTGTAGAAAAGTAGAAATGAAATGCAATAAATGTAATTGTTGAGATTTAAGCCACAAAGTCACTTCAAAATTTGCTCATTTTTAATAACCCATGCATACTTAGTGCCCTTGTTCTGCATTGGCCATGAAAATAGACATAAGATGTGTCCTTTGCTTTGTTGCTGTATGAGACCCTGTCTACATTAAACATTTTTGCTGGGTCCTTAAACATTAAGTTAGGCAGAGAGAGGATGACAGACAAGTTGCTATTTCAGACTTGAAACAGCACCTGGAGGGCCAAGACCTTTCACAGTTTAATAGTGGACAGAGAATCACAGTAGTGATCAGGGTCATGTGGTGGGTGAGGCAATCACTGATACCGAAATATCAGATGTCACCGTGACAGCTGTAATAACCAGGGCTTACTTCCTTCAGCTAAAAAATACCCACAGAATATGGTGAATACGCTGCTGCAATATGTACCTCTTCTACCTTTGTTTCCTGCTATAAACATTTTAACTCCTGAAGGTTCACAGTGCAAGAATAGAACAACTAACCCTCACAATACATTTTAGATTATAGGGGAAGTATGCCAGAAGAAGAGGGTTTTTTTTAAATCTTGAGAATTCAGCAGAAAAGTTATTATTTGCTTGTTATTGACAATTCATTCCTCTGAGATAAAATAACTTAGTTACTAGAGGATCCCAAGGAGACAGCTGGTAGTGATGAACAGAACAACATTCAATACGCAGCAAGTGTACATCATAAAACAGGCGCCACTGGATTAAAAAGTAACCTTAAACTGTTTAGTGTACACAAAGGCAGCCTAGTCAAAACACTTCAACAATGATTTAAAATCTCAAGTTAGAGGCCAGTTTCAACCTTCAGGGAAGCCTTCTCTATTCATAAGGAGCTTAACTAATCATAACTTTCCATGACTTATCAGAACTGGATGCAGTGTGTCGCAGCATGATAACTGAGCTCTGGAAATGTAACAAAAGATGCCTTTTTTATAAAAATAATGGTGAGACTAAACCCCAAATTTTAATCTTTGAACTTGGTGGGGGAAAAACATCCTGTTACTCATTAAGTGTTTCCATTAGCATGCAGGGAGCCTTAGCCAGGCTGCTCCTGTTCATGTTACCAAGTGATGTGTAGGGCAGCACGTGTAGCAGGAAAGGAGCAGATTTCTGAAATCCAGTCCCAGGATGCTGCATAAAGTGCATCACCAGGAAACAGAACAGCCAGTATCAGACACGCTGCGTTTCTGCAGATAGCTAGCTATGGAGACAGGTAGGTCTACCTGAAACATAAGATCACTTTCAGTTGATCTAATTGCTCAGTATTAACAACCAACTAAGAAAACATGTAGTATTTATTTTTTAGCGTGATAAATACTCTAGCTCTAAGAAAGCTTCAGAGTGAGGGTTAAATGGAGCCCAAAAAGGACAAGATTTCTATCTGTATTTTCTTCCGTGTAGTTCCAGATGCATTAAGACCTCAGCAGAGACCTGCAAGTATTATGTACGGCTTTCTTTTATCTTCCGGAAAAAAAGGAGGAAAAAAAAACCAGTATGAAAGAATGAAGCAGTGCCAAACGCTACAAGAAAGGCTTAATAAATAGAGCCCAGGGTCACAATGTTGCTCTTATTTGCCCTGGAATATATCACTGAACTTCTGTATATTCATATTTGTTTACATTATAAATGTACTAAATGAGCTAATTATAGTGATCATAATTTACAATTAAAAACAAACAGTTAGAAATTTCAAAGGCTTTCAATATCTTTTCTTTAATCATTCACCCAGGCTCAAAATATGCATTTTTTAGATTAAAGCATTAAAGTTGCTAATTATATTCTCAGAACTAACAATTATTTCTTTACCCTTTTACTACCTTCTTCTGGCAACAAAAAAAATGTCAGCACTGATTTAATTTTTTGTTATTACAGGATTAAAAGAAGTTTCTAAAATGCAATTAAATGTGCCCTATAGCTATAGTAACTTTCCTATCAGCATCCAAAGCCTCTTCACTAAAACAACAGCATAAAAAAATTATTCAGACTTTCTAGACATACTTTTTTTCTCCTTTTATAACACATTCCTTTGGTGATTATCTCCAATGACAACTCAACCATCTTAATGAGACTCTGTGCAAATCTAGATCTTCGTGAAAGTAGATTAATAGGAGAAAATGAAAGTTAAAGAGGCTGTTAAGAGTGCAAAACCCCGCACATGTCAAGCACTGGTTCTTCACCTTTGGGAGCTTGGTTCAAGTTCACCCTGAGGCCCTAAGTGAAAAGTTCAATAGTCTCAACTATGTCCTTACTTGATATATGACAAAATCAATTATTTTATGGTGGTACATTTGGTAACCTATGCTCAGACAGAATCAATTTTTTTCCCATTGGGAATTCACCTGCTGTCAGCAGGAGTTTCTCATTATACTGCCTATCAGTTTAGTAGTTGATCTGTTTTGGAACAGTGATGTTGCACTCAGACCATGCACCATTAGCCACCGCGCGATCACAGCCATGCATGGTGACAGGACACCAAAGCATGATTCAGTGTCCAAATTTGTACTGTTTTGGAAAAGAAAAATAGTCATTGCAAGCAACCAAAATTACGCCACAGAAAAATTGTAGCAAGGCACGTCATTGAAAATTCTACAGTTGCTCAAGGACTTAGCTTCCTCTAGACAACCCCGAATGGTAAGGCCCTGCGTTTAAGTTTCACAGCTGTGAGGACCATTTTCTAATTGCCATCAACAGCATGCTTGGCCCAGGCTGCAGGAGCACGCTGATCCACCTTATTAGTAGCACTCCCAAATCTACATCTTGTGTTACTTAATATGATATGCCTGTTGCTGGAGTTGATGTATTTATGTTAATTATTTAAAATTGTTTCCAATCTAAATACATAGAGTTTTCACATAAGTGAATGCCAGTCTGAATAATAAATACAAGTCACTGAGTAGCTTAGATATGGAATATACACTCTGTATGCTGGTGCATGACTGTTTAAATCAAGCCCCACTCATTGCAAAGGACCATTTTATACCCTGCAGTGGTCTGTCCAAACGAAGCTCAATTTGCTTAGTCTAATTTTCAGCAGTCAGAATTTTGTTTCATAAAACCACCAGCAACAAAATTAATATTAACCAACATCCTCTGTCAGATTTGGCTAATGGCATACACTTTCATTGTCCCTGAAAGGGATTACTCAGTCCTAGGACCAAGTAAGTCAGCACTGATACTGTCCGTGTTGTGGTCATTTTGTGGAACCTATTTTGCTTTAAAAAGACATCCTTCAGATAAAAATACTCCAGTTTTTTTTTTTTTTATAGTGGACAATTAAACAGAATTCTGATCTTATTCTTTCTAAAGTGGAAATGTCTAGATATGAGCAGTGAAAATGATGGGGGCCTAAAGGGATATCCCCATGTGCGAAGATTAAAAAGACACAGACTGCCCAAATAAAGGATAGTGTAATAGAGAGAGGCCACATAATGAATGATAGAAAGACAAGAAGTCAAAATTCCTATTTACCCTTACACATAATACAGGAACATAAGGACAATGTCACTGAGAGGATATAAATTTAAAAACAATGCCAGGATGAGTTTTAGTCATGCTGACTTCTTACTACTGATCAGCTAATTTACACTTTCCCAGCTATAAAATGGGGACAATATTCTTGGCACACCCCATACAGAAAAACTCATCGGGGAAGTATTCAGATAAGTCTATAATGAAGAATGCCATTGAAAACAGTAAAAAAAAAAAAATTAAGAATTTCAAATGCAGTGCAGGTTTGGATTACATTAGCTGGCACAGTGGACAATAAATAAGACCTAAGACTACAGACGAGGCAATGAAGTTAAAAAGAACTATTCAATGCCTTCCTTATTCCCTGCGAATCATCGCTCTTGCGCACAAAATGAGGCAAAAATAATATGTGATTTGTAAATAAGGATGCTGTCGTACCACATACCTGAGGGATGTTATCGTAACACATACCTGACTTAGGATTCTAGGGCCATTCTCTAAATTGGGAGTACTTAATCTTGCAACCTAAACGACTTATGATGTGGTTTTTAATACACAGTTACAAACAAGTTATCTCTTCTACAAAAATAACCTGATTATTAAGTTGATTGTTTGCAAAATTAATGTGAAATGCTTTCATTGCTTCTCTAGAGAGATGCAAAAGATTTCGTTTGTAGCCTTCATTTCTGTGAGCATTTAGTGAGTTTCTCATAGGAAAAATGCATTGCTAGGAGCATTTCAATTCCTCTGTAAACGTTACATTCCTCTAGTGAACTCTATCAACAAGCCCACTCAAAGCTCATGCTTAGTTTACTGCATCTTGCCAAGCAGACTCCTTCTTCATCAGGACCAGAAATATGCCCATTAAAACAGTGATGAAGAACGATGGGACAATTCAGAATTTCGCAAGTGCAGAACCTAATGTACCTGCTCTAATTTAAGGAGGCCTCTGGACAGTCATCAGGCCAAAATCTTGATGGAAGGATTTTGAAGACTGAATAAATCGTCTAAAATAAAACAAAGGAGTAAGTGTATCAAAAGTTATAGTACACACTTCATTTAATGTGTCCTGAACAAAGGGGACTTACAGCAGGCTATAAAAGCTGATTTTTCTTTTAGAGCATAGCTGGTATAACACAGCACATGCTTTTTCATAACAGCTCCGTGGGAATACTTACTGATATTCAAATGGATTTGAAAATATAAAACCTCAAGGTAGATTTCTGCATGAGGCAACTACAGCACAAATTGTGCTTCTCATACCTTCCTTCGGTAGGTTAGATGAGATGAACTGGGATGTGTCAGAAAGGCCAAAGCATGAGATGCTGCACCTAACAGGAGGGAGGGTAAGATATTAGGAAAAATTTCTTCATCGAAGGGGTTATCAAGCACTGGAACAGGCTGCCCAGGGAAGTGGTTGAGCCCCCAACCCTGGAGGTATTTAAAAGACAGGTAGACATGGCACTTAGGGTCATGGTTTAGTGGTGGACTTGGCAGTGTTAGGTTAACAGTTGGACTCGATGATCTTAAGGGTCTTTTCCAACCTAAACGATTCTATGATTTTATATACATTGTCCTGGGATGCTGGACTCTTACCTTGGGACAGTAAAGTATCCTATCGTCATCCCTTCTGAGCTTCGGTAGTACCTCAGGATGATCTCCAGAAAGTACTTCCATCCACCATTCCAAAAGAGATGAATGGTTCTACTAGAGCAAATCACCATCAGATCACAAACCCGGCCAATGATCAGCTGGCAGGAATATGGACCGCCCATTGCCTGTATCAAGTCAGGAAATGTTTGGAAGGAATGACTGGATGCAATGTGCAACTGGCAGATCCTTATCCACTGAGGGTAAGAGGGGTGCCATTTGTATTGTCGGCAAGCTGCCCAGCCACCTCGAAACAAAATCCTACCGAGACCATCTATGGCTTCAGAGCAGCATTCACAACAACTATTATTCTCCATATTCACTGGTATTCCTCAATTCAGGCTGAATCTGGACACTTAATCATACAGGTTAGCTCTCTGAATAAAGGATTCATAAACCAAAGGTTTTCAAACTATACGTGCAAAACTTTCCTGCATGATACGCTATTCTATTGTTACAATCTTCAGAAAATAAAATCCACCTTCTCCAACTGTTGACAAAAAGCAATGAAATGGATTGTGTCACAGGGGTGCTAAGATACCTAGAGAAGCGACTAGTAAGGAAATTTTATGAAGGCATTTCCTAGGTCTCCTGTCTACATTGGCATATATCAGTGGCTTTAAAAAAGAATCCATTACAGAGAAAGTCCATGGCATAATTAGAAAGCAATCAACACTTTTTCTAATGCGGATTTTTTTTTCACTTTAAACTGCTTCATTGACTTTAATTAAACTTGCCCTAGGTTATGAATCTAGCAAGCTGTAGAAACATTTAAAATTAAATAAAATAAAACCATCTTTCTTGTCAGGAGGGTTTTTACCAGCTTGCTCACCTGTACCACACTTCTGATTTAGAGGATTTTTAAATTATCAGAAATGCTGTATGTGATACTGCAAGACTCTGTTGTTTGCTCTTGAATTAAAATGACCTCCCACTGCCACAGTAAGAATCACAGAATTAAATTGTTGAGATTCTCTCCACTGCTCTAGCTTCACTGCAGAATTCCTTTGCTGGTTTCTGAGAAATGGTATGAAGCTGTCATCACAGACTTTTATACCAGCCCTACTCCCGGTTTTGTCTAAGGCCAAAGAAAAGGAATGTTGTATATTTAGGGTACTGGCAATTTCCATGCCAATAGCTCAGGCCAAGGTTAAAAGTACATGACATAGACTTCGGAGGAAAAAAGAGATGGCCTGTGTCCCGCCCCAGCCTGGGCCTCGCTTATGGGAATATGATCAAAAGTCATAAGAATGAGAGTGAATGGAGTAACTTATAAAACATAATCATCACGAGAAAAGAAGGTTGAAACAACTGTATTAAATATATTCCAGCCTAGAGTCAGAGAATCATAGAATCATAGAATTGTTTAGGTTGGCAAAGACCTTTAAGATCATCAAGTCCAACCGTTACCTGCCAAGTCCACCACTAAACCATGTCCCTAAGCACTACATCCACTCGTCTTTTAAATACCTCCAGGGATGGAGACTCAACCACTTCCCTGGGCAGCCTGTTCCAGTGCCTGACTACCCTGTCAGTGAAGAAGTTTTTCCTAATATGCAACATAACCTCCCCTGGCGCAGCTTGAGGCCATTTCCTCTTGTCCTATCACTTGTTACTTGGGAGAAGAGACTGACCCCCACCTGGCTACAGCCTCCTTTCAGGTAGTTGTAGAGAGCAATAAGGTCTCCCCTTCAGCCTCCTCTTCTCCAGGCTAAACAACCCCAGTTCCTTCAGCCGCTCCTCATAAGACTTGTGCTCTAGACCCTTCACCAGCTTCACTGCTCTTCTCTGGACATGCTCCAGCACCTCGATGTCCTTCTTGTAGTGAGGGGCCCAAAACTGAACACAGTATTTGAGGTGCAGCCTCACCTAGTTTCATTAGACAGTGATCCTTACTTTATAAAATACTAAATAAAATCAGTTCTGGTTAAAGATCGGCCTGAGTACCCCCAAAACATTAGAAAAGCTCAGGTCTGAATTAACTTACAATTTGGTCCACCTTTGTTTTGATTTGCTCACTGAGACATTTTCTCTTTGTCTCCTCCACAGAACTTCTTAGAGACAAGTGAGAAGGGTTCAAAACCTGCACTTTTTATCTCTAGAAATGTTATTAAAGCAAAAATATATTTTGCAAAAATTCCAAAGTTTGCTAAGAAAGTACAAAGCACCAATTACTTGCAACTGTGTTCATTCCTTGATGAAGTGCCATGGAGTATTGTAGTTTAGGTATTGATCTGGGGTTCAAAAGACTCAAATTCAATTTTTGAACAACTTGTTTATTTCTATTTTATTCTGCACACATCCACAAAAGACAGAGAACAGAATTTCCATGCCTCAGAAGGCTACTATGCCCTACTGCTCTTAAGGTATTACCCAGAAAGCCTCACTAAAGTCAAAAGAAAGATCTTCATAAAGTTCAGTGACACTGGGATCAACCATATATATCTGTAAATTTAACAGATATTATGTCTCCAACAGAATACATATATAATACGGTAACTGACATTCATTATATCTTGAATATATGCATAATGTTGATGAGATGTGAAGAGTTTTCCAAACTGGTAAAGGTATACAGTGCAAGCAATTTATAATAAGATACAGACTCTACTTATGTCAACTCAAGCTGTTTAATACCACAACAGAATTACACCATAGTTTATGGACATTTTCCTTCACCAAAGTCTTTGAGAACTTTCCATTAACTTCAATAGATGCCAGAACAGACCCGAGAGCAGGAAATGAAGAAATATACTGTACCCAAATGAAACTGCAGTGGGAATTTAGGTAGGCAGAATGTAATTATTCACACTTGAATCTGGATAGAGCACTAGGTTTATATCCCCATTCTGGCAAACATATAACAAGATACATAATAATCAAGAGGAACAGGGCTACTGGCTCTCCTCTCAGTCAAAAGATAAGACTTACGAAGGAGAATGATCTGCTTGCTTGATATTGAGTAAAAGGAAGAAGTGACGTTTATTGCATTACCTGCAAGACTTGCCAAGAAACAAAATGTATTACTAATCACAGTTTTCGGGACCTTCATCTAGAATGTAGTCACTGCTTGTGAAATAAAGAGAGGTTCTGAAAAATTAGAAACTTGGTTCTTTGCTGGTACATGCACTAAGACACATATGCAAATGGAAAAGTATGGTTTTCCTTCTTTTGTGGACAGTCCTAGGGGACAGTCTCTGGAAATTAGTGGCTTTGCAAAATACTAATACTCATCATTTCTATATTCATTGATGCAGATGAGGACACCAAGAAGCACTGAAAGAACAACGGATTCTCTTGCAAATGTACTGGATTGTAAAATAACAAAAAATTCCAAATCTTGTAATAGAACTGCATCGCATTCTAGCAAAGTGGATCCATTTCTGAGGTAGAAAATGACAGCTTTTTTAACTTTCTACAACAATATGTGACAGAAGAATACTATATTCAGTTGATACCGTAGGGCGATTTATGGAGGCAGAATGTAATAATATAAATTGAATTTCAGAAAAGACACTGTGACTAATCTTACAAAAAATGCTACGGGATGTTTAATAATCCTGGTGGGTCAGAAGTTGTTCTTCAAAAAATTCTCTTAAGACTGATTGTTATTAAAGTATGTACTGCATTTGGTTCATTTTTCATTTAACTATGTAGTCTAAAACTGCTGTCAAGTGCAAATATTTGAGTTGTAATTGGATACTCATACAAATGGAATAGAGCCACCAACCCTCAACCAAAATTACAATCATAGAATATTTAAGGTAGTAAATGCCCTTTGAAGAGCCACAAGACAAGCATCTGTCCACATCTCTTGAGCTATCCCTAGCAGTTCTCATTGGTGTTTATTGTTCCATTAATCAAAAATAAAGCAGCAGAAATAAGGCAGCACACTAGAACTCCTTCCTTGCATTCCCTTCCTCCATTGCCTCCCTTCAGCATTTAAGGCTATAGTGCTTATTCATTAAGCTATGAGTGGTAATTTTGAGGAGATTGAAGCGAGCAGAGAGGAGGGGAGAACATGATATATATAGTTAAGGGGCTTGACTCAAATCCCTTAGAAATTAGCAGAAGTCTATGTTTTACTTACATTCCCTCTGTATAAGTCGTAGTGGAGAAGCAAAGAGGTTACCACAGTACTTCTCTCACCGTCTGCAGGAAGGCTGCGACTGCGCACGTTTCAAGTCCCAGTCTGAGCCTACGCGGTTTTACAAGGAGACGAGAAAGAAACAGACACCATTCCGTCGGTCTGATGTATTCTGTGACACTAGAACATGCAGGCCTCCTGCTTTATTGTTTAACACTGGGGCCCTGCGCAGGCCGAGGCCTCCTTGGCACCAGGAGCGTGGAGGCCCCACGTGATGGCAGGGCAGGGCCTGGCAGCCAGGGCCTGTCCCACCCCCAGCCAGGAGAGGGGCAGGTCGGGGCCACCGCAGGCAGCCCCGGGCATCGGGCATCTCCCTGGGGACAGGGATGGGCCAAGGCTGGGCCAGGATGTGGGCCTGTGGGTGGGCCCGGCTCGAGTGGGGCGCACGGCTGGGCAGGGCAGGGCTGTGGGGAGCTGGAGACGGGCCCTGCTGTGGTGTCACTGGGGCAGGGCTGATGGCCCTGCGGGCTGAAACGGGGTCCTGTGCGTGGGCAGGGTGAGGGAGCCCCGAGGCGGCTGATCTGGGCCAGTGAGGCCTGGTGGTGCCCTCAGGGCCCTGACACTTAAGAATAAAAAATCACGAAAACAAACACATCTGACACTCATTTTGTTTCATAGGACTGCCCTTCTTTTCATTTTGTATTTTCCCTTGCATTTTCCCCTGCATTTTCTTTATGATTCAAAATCTACTTAGCCATGGCTTTCAGTACTGCATTCAGCTATTTTCAGTTCACCATTGTTAATGAGAACAAATGAAAAAGTAATGTTTGTGCTTTTTCAAAGGCTATCCAAATGGGCTGAGATCCACTTATATGGTATCCATTCCTTGGCTTCACAAAAAACCAATATTTTTGTAACTCTGGAAAATTTGCTCCACCTAAAGGTTTGGCTAACACTAGCATTTTCATCCCAGATTTTGGGCTTCCTATAATGCCATAAAGTTTTTGTTAACAAACCCACGAGTTCCTTAAAGAACTTTTCTCAGAAGGTAAATAGTAAGATGTTTAATGTATACAGTATGTCAGGTTTGCTCCCAATATCTTTCTGGCTCTCAGCCTTTTCCACCACGATACAGTATATGGCAGAGACCACCCAGCAATTACTTTTTTCACTGTACTTCACATTACCTCTTTGTTAAGTTCAGTTGTAGATTTCAACTCCATAAGGTAAAATATTCCTAGATACTTAATACCCTGTGGTTTTCTATAATCTAGATTCTGTATTTCTGTAATCTAATCTATATTTAAATCCTGCTTTATCCACTGGTCGCACAATATGTTCAGGCACATAAACTCCAACTTACCTCAGTTGATTCGCCATTCAGATACGCTTGCAAAACTCTCAGCTAGCTTCCACAGATTATTTTTTTTTTATGTTCTAGGAGCTGAAATAAAAATACCATTTATACGGTATGATACTTATTAGAGGTGAAGAAACAATGCATAGCAAATAACTTAGAAAACTATTGTTTACTAAATATCAATGAAGTGATCGTTATTTCTTTGAATTTATTCAACATTCTCCAATTGTTACAGTTTTTACTTATTGCTTTTGAACTTATATATTTCAAATGTTCAATAGTCATTAGCCAATCTGTGTATATATAGCTCTGATAAATGTGCCTGAGTAGTGATTTTTAAAATTTTCACAAGTAAAATTTCAACATGTAAGTCTGGTAATATTAATATTTGTCTTGGCTTTGCCAAACATCTGTGCAATGGTTCCTGAACTAGTTGCAACCACATAGGGCTGTACCAATGCAGCAGAACTTGAAGCAGCACAGCATCATCAGTGTGGTGCTGTCCCTGATTAATTACCACCATCAAGATGGAGGATGTATTAGCTCAGGTGCAGCATCACTTGACTGTGGCTCTCTTGCTTGCAGAATCCAAGCTAATAACCTCTTACGATGCTGTCCCACTCCCTGTGGATGTATTATCCCCTTTGGAATTAGCTTGCTATTATTTGTGTTGTGCTCCAACATGCAGCATTGTGGTAAGGGTACCATGTATTCTGACTACCAGCAGAACCTTCAGAGTCAGCTCCTTTAGGGCTTTTCTCTTTCATAGACATAAATACAGAGAGTTGATATGAACATGAACTGTTGTACTATTCTGGGACAAAAGTTAAATACTGTAACTCATAGGACAGTCCAGGGATGGAATTATTCAAAAGTTACATATATCTGTGAAAAAGCTTTCTTTTCTTAAAATTACCCTTTCTGAGTTAGAGGTATCATTAAGCAATATGACCAGAAACAGGTTTGGCACTCAATAAAATCATTTAAACAAGGAATACATTGTATATCATAATTCTCTATGCACAGAGCTACCAGTACTAATGCAGATGAAAAAGAGAACCAGAAGAAGGTTATTAGTTGATTTGTTAATGCACATAAGTGTCAACAGGTGTGATCAACTGGAAATAGGCAGGTGTTACCAATGCATTGCTGCTGTCATAGAAGAAGGATGTCCTGCAGAAGCCTTAAACGTAAAGTTAAAACTGAAAAGCTGTTGAAATCCTCTATCAGCCACCACCTTACAAGTATTACACATCTGATTTAAGACTGGAAATGTGCCAGAAAAAAGCCTTAGTAGTTAAACATGTGGGTACTAAAATACTTGAACTTAACTCTGACATCTGCACATTTAGATTTTTATGAAGATGTCGTCTTCAAGGGAGGCATCCGACCCTATTTCTGTCCCCTGTAGTTCATTTGCAGTTTCAGCTAAACACAGTACCATCAGATAGCTGTCCAGCTAAAATATTTTATTTGTATCCCCATTATACCATTCTTAGAAGTTAAGGGTTAAGATCATCTAAAAAATTAAGACTAAAAGTTCTTCATTTTGAGACCATACAACTTAATGAGGAAAAAAATACAATGAAGACTTAAACAGAGAAAAATACGTATTTAAAACTGGCAACCTAAACAAAAAGTCTGGAAAAAAGTGCTATTTTTGTACTAAAATATTTAATCCAATTAGTTTCAAGTTGATGTATATATAAATCTAAAAATAATCTTCACTTTTTTTCTTTATGTTTTTCTGAACATACTTCATTGCTTGTGAAAGTAAGGCATTAATAGCACTTGAGATGGGAAAGCAGAGTGTAGATTGGCACAGAGCAAATTTTTCCTCAGCACAAGGCTGTTTTACTATACAAGGCTGTTTTACTATACTTGCTTGAGTCCTGATCTACAAAAGACCTTCTTTGCCAGTCCTCACAGAAGTTAGAGATAGAAAAGATTTGTGAGATTTCTTAATTCCAGAACATTGGGATCAACATCAGTTCAGTTCATATAGTTATCGTACTTTTTCTAGTACATTGTCTACTCTGCACTGAGTTATAATGATGAGGGCTTAGTGTAGTTCTCCAAAGTCTGTTCCGCTATCTAATAGAAAGCTCCTCGGAAAAGAACTTTTCTTCATATTTTCAAAAATCCGCTCACTTCATTACTCCTAACTACATATTCTTTTAACAGTCCTGGGCAGTGATGGCCAGTTATAGCGAACTGTCCGAAATAAAGAGGTAGTTTCATAAAACAAATCACACAGATTTACATATCTGACCTTTTCTAAATTCCAAATAAATTCTGCAAAGGAGAAGAGCTATTGCATTAAGTCAATTTGTCCATGTGGTAGAGAGAACAGAATGGTACTCTCCAGAGAAAGCAGTATGCTAAAGCCAATGTACAATGTGTGAAATTCATTCTGGTGCACAATACCATGTAGATTTGTGATGGTCGAATCCCACACAACTCCTGTGTTAGGGCTAATGTCATTTCACTGGGTACAAGGTGCTTGTTCTTTACATGACATACTTTTCACTCAAAATGTCTATAAAAAAAAAATGGCCCTCTCTGGAAGATACACAATGTGCCAGCAAAAGAATCTCCTGAGCTATTATCCAGGCTGAAACATTTTTCCATAAAGCAAGACCATCAATGTGGGATTTTGTTTTCTTTGAACTCTGTCGCTACTCTGTAGTTCCTCACAGCTACTGTCTCCTGATCTGATCTGCTGAGTGGCCAGTGCTTCTTGCAATCCCCTTGTTGGTGAAAACATTCTACGAGGGCATCAGCATTTTCTGTATTGAACTAAATGATTCACTTTTATACAATAAAATTAATACAGATGGCTAGTATAAAAGCATACAATTAAAATCTACTGAGTAAAATCTATAAAAAAGGATATTTCAGTGTTTGAAGAAAGCAACTAGAGCTGTGCAGAGAGTCTGTTTCACAGGGAATTTCAAAATTTGGTGGTGTTTGTATGTGGAATAAAAATCCCCGAATATGTTATAATTCATCATGCAGCAAATTCTGAAAAATTGCATTCTGGAAAATAAAAAAAATTTCCTTTGACAATTTCCAAACAAAGTTCTTCATGGTGGGTGAAGAACTCTAAAACTGCTAGCGTGCTGGTACAGCCAAGACTTCCAGGTCCCTGACTACTTTTCATTACATATTTTGGACTGAAGTGCAGCTAACTCCCTGTACACCTTGGGAATTCCAAATGAACATCAGTGCTTGCAAGCCAGCCTGACTAGTGACTTGACTCTCTGTTGGTCTTCGACACAGGTTGCTGAAGAGCAAGGAGCCTGAAATTCTGGTGACCCAGCAGGTTCCACGCAGACTGCCAGAGAGTCAGGAGGGGAGATGGAAGGGAAAGCAAAGCTTTGATGGATGTTCATTGAAATTGAATCATCTCCGCTAAAATTTTTGCATGCTTTGCATTTCAGAATTATCTTTTTAATTCTCTTTTCTTGCCTGCACAAGAGGCAGCATCTAGGTGATGGTTATATAAAGAAAAAAAGCACCAAAGTGCAAGTGAGATCAGACACGCTCTAAATAAACCATTTTATTCTCAGAAGTGGGAATATACTACTGAGACTGAAGCTACTTGGGAACAGAAACCTTGGTTTCTTATTTGTCTCACATTCTGGTACGAAGCAGTTAATAATGCTCACAAAAGAATGACTTTGCAGATGTTGCATTTGCAGCAGCAAATTTGGGCCATGCCAGGAAGAATTAGAATGACCTGAACTGTGTGCTGCAGTCTAATAATGTGCCATGCACGATACAAAATCCTGTGCCTCTGGTGAGGGTATTTTTTTGCCAGTGAAGTTTCTCTACCCACAGAAGATCTGTGTCAGAACATGATTAAGCCTATTCCCGATTTTTAAAGTTCAATCCTTCACAACACAGGCACCAAAACCAGGATTATAGTACAGGAATGTACTATAATGTATAAGAATGCACATTAAGAAATGACTCCCAGTCTGGCTGCCATACTGATATCAGTGCAGCAAAAAGTGTATGGTAGAACAGAAGGTTTCGTGCTAGAGAACAGATAAGTGACATGGATTGAAATTATGGTAAATTTAAATTGATGGCCTAATTAGTATTATCTCTTTTTGTATTCTCTGTAAGAAATATTATCCAGGAGGAACTCATTTTGCATTGATGTTGATATAAAGTGTAATTCTGTAGCATTTCCATTGTAATCTGGCATTAATTAATGCATCATTATTCCAAAGTGTTAATTAAATTATTACAGAAAGGGACATCTGCCCCAGTTCAGAAAGAAAAAAAGAAGTATGGTCCATGAGAATTAGACTTGCAAAGGTCTGAAATGGCGTGTGAGTTCCCACAACACTGGTAGAAGCACAAAACCAAGCAGAAATATAGGCATGATGAGCTTGTGGCTCATAAACCACAGCTTATGACATCAACATTGCTCACTCGTGATGGAGTCTGATGACAGCATCAAAGCCTCAAAGCCAGGCAGTCATCAAAAATCTGAAATGGCAAATTTCTAATATGGTAAATTAAATACACTGAACACCCTCACAAGGAATTCAGGGAATTAAATAGGGGTATGACAATATTCACGACTTCTGCAGGCTCTACAAAATACTCTACTTGGCAGTTGGGCAGGAATACCACTATACAGTCACTGGGAGTGCCAGGGCAGTACTGGGATTAACTGCAAACAATCCTGCACTCCTCAGTGTTGATTGTCTCGACCTTCTGCCTGCAGTCCTAAGTGGCTTCACTGAAACCTGAAATCAGCATTTCAGTTGTTGTTCTTGTTACTATCAGCTGGGTGGTAGCTGTTTTCAAATGCAGAGAGGAGAAAACTCAATCCTTTGTCAAAGAATATACAGTCCAATCCAATGCTCAGTGAAATCTATAGAAGTCTAACCACTGACTTCACACAGAATTGGCATTTAAGCCTGAGTCTGAGAATTGCACAAGCAGACCTCTGAGGGAATGCCACTGGCAGCAAGTGGGGCTCTCTGCAAGGGGCCACACAAGCTCTGTGGAACTGGGGTCTCTGTGAATTATTTAACTTGATTAATAATTCAAGAAAACATTAGTCCAGAGCATGAAGGAAATTCTATGTGATGTGACCTACCTGCCAGCTACACACCAGAGCCAAAGTTGCACAAGATGCTTCCAGGATGTGGCTTCCATAAGATTCAGTGTCTACACTATTCAACTACTCTGCCTGTTTCAACAATTATCACTTTCTTTTGTTACATTTGGACTTGCATTGAAAGATCTTTAATATGTAAAAGTTAAATGAGGCTCTTATAAAGAAGTGGTTTGGGTGCAGTATATTAAAGGAAAACTTCAAAGGAGCTCCAGATACCTTTCAAGCTCAGGTACAAAAATTTAAACAAGAACAAAAGCCTCTCTTGTATTTTGAAGCATTAATTGTTCCACTTCTGTTGATGTAAAGTGAAAGGAGAAGCTTTTAGTTAAAAGCACGTAGTATCAACCAACATGGAACGTTCCAAAGTCTCATGGAATAATTTTAGCTTTGATATAATGGCACAGGTGAATCCCAAATTATAATGCTTTCTGTAGCATATGCAATAATTTTTGGTAGCTGAATCCACTAGATAAACATTAGTGCTTGAAGAGATTATTGGCATAAATCAGAGTTTCGCCTTTTATATTTATAAGATATTTCATATTTATAAGGTATTTCATAACTTTGTGAGTGGTGTTTGTCACATAACCTTGTGAGTGTTGTTTGATACTTCATAACTTTGTGAGTGAAGTTTTATATATTGTTATGCCCTGGTTTTCAAAGGATAAAATACATAACATTGTGCTGTTTGCTCTTTTGTCCATCTGTCAGCTCCCCTACTTTAAGGAGGGGGCAAAATTGTAGAAACTGTAAGGATATAAAGCCCGCCATAAGTTTCACGAAAACTGGCACCTGGGTAGTAAAGAAAGAGCCAAATTAGTGCTTCCATGGAAGAAAGGTTTCAATTGAGAATTTAACAGTTGTGTTGACTATTGGCCTCTCAGCTGGCCGGTCTGTGGGTAGTTCAGCGCCAACCACAATATGTTAGCTTGCCCACTTGTAATTAGTCGAGGATACTGTGGAGGGATTTATGAGACATATGAAGTAATTATAAGTTCCACGTGCAAGCACATCATGGAATACACTCAGAGAGGAACAGTGAGTTGTTTTGGTGCAGAGGTATAGGTAATTGGGACACAATGTGCAAAAACACTACATTTATTGGTGCTGCTGTTCATGAACAACCCGTTGTGGTATAATTTGGGCATACTCGTAGACCTACTCAGTAGAAAAAAAATACATACCGATGTCCCTGATACTTACTGCATTATCGATAAAATATATAAAACAATTATTTTAATCTATAATGCCTCTAACTCTGGTCCATGTAAGATGACTGTGACAGAAAAAAGAATGTCTTTTTCTCATCAGTTCTGCTTTGTATCATGGCAAGAGTATTCCTACTTTAGACAGTAGTTAGGCAAGCTGAGACACACAACGATTGATTTATAGATTTTCTTAAAGGTAGATGCTGGTTACTCACACTGGGAAAAATGGTCCCCATTTTCAGAAACATGATTTTTTTTCAGGTTTTATAAGCTTCTATTTGATTTTTATGCACTAAGAATCTTTGAAAATAAGGTCCAGTGTCTTTCCCTCAAGACTTGAAACTAATGGTATAATATATATGTACACGTACATTACAAGTACTGAATGCTGTGTTTCAGTGCTTCTCCTACATTGTATGGGATGTCACTTAGTGGAAGTTATGGGAAAATGTGCTTAACAAATCCAGGAGAATCAGCTGCAACTTTACAAGAGGAAGTACCATAAATCAATAAATATAAATAAATAAATATAACTAAATTCCCAGTCTCTCCTCTTTCCAGCTAGAAAGTATAGACCTTCTACTTCCTAGAACGGAGCTGCATGATTCATGATTTTTAGATTGAGCTGATTATGCTACAGAAATTCCTGATTAGTATGGCAACATCAAAAGTTTGTTGCTGTGCTCAAGATCATTAACTTACAGCATTATCATAAACCCTACTCTACTGCCCTGCATGTTGCTTATTTTTACAGTGAACACTGATAAAAATGCAGGCTTTACTATATATATATGAATTATTTTACTACTCAGTTTTCCTGCCAGATGTTTGAGTGGCCAGCCAAAGCTCCAGAGATATACAAGCTTGATCTACATGCACGCAAAAAATTAATTAAAAAAGTAAACTAATACTGTCTCTTTTGTTCATTCTTTAACAAAGTGACAGGGTATTTTCATTATTTGCTGAGTACTTACAGATAATAACAAATTAAGTGTTGATCAATCAATATAATGATCCATTTGACCCAGAAATAATAACAAGAGAAGATATGCAGAATTTCTAATAAAATTACAATCCCAACAGAATTTGAATTCATTACTTTTGAAATATAAGGCAGACAGTTCCCTTCACTAACATGGATTTGAACTTGCAGAGGGTAAATTATCAAAGAGGCCCTTGTTGCTTGCATGCTGCAATACAATTTTATTAAGAATTACAGGGAAAAATTAATAAGCACTCCAGTGCTCAGAGTCCTGAGGTACAGCATGGCTTAGATCTTGGCACAAACTTGGGAACATGCCCTGCTTGGAGTATGTATTCTTTCAATTTAAATATTATTAATGTTGTGGGCAAGGTTAAAAGCTCAGCCCATGTCACAACGCCAACCTGCGAAAAGCCTCAGAACCTGCCAAATGGTCTGAGTTTGTCAGCGTGCAGTGAGCACGTTCTTTCTCTGGATCTTCAGTGCTAATGAATGAGTTACTGGAAGTGCACATTCCAGTGCTGTGCTCCTAGCATCCTAATACAGTGATTTCCTTTCAGGAGGAGTTACGAATTGCCATGTTTCTCTGTATGTTGAACAATCATCTAATGCAAAATCATCATGCAGCAGAGTCCCAGTAAGCACAAGGATAATCTTCATTTCAGGTCAAACTCGGCACATTGAATTCCCTTCCCAAGTATTCACAGTTGTAGCTCAGAGGAGAAGTTGTCCTTTTCATTTCTTCCCAGTCTCTCCTCTTTCCAACTTGAACTCACAAATCTACAATGAAACTTTTAGATTGAGCTGATAATGTTACAGAAATGCCTGATTATCAACCATGTTAATCCCAGCAGGGTGTGCTAGGTTTATCTTCTATCGTAGAACAGTGTAAAGTAATATATAGATCCTGGAGCAAAATTTCAATGAGCTCCCTTACATTCTGGAGGGAATCCAGCCCTGTAAGTATACAGCTCCATGCTGCTGTAGCTATATTGCTTTCTACAGCTCAGTGCAGTGTAGATGTGCCCATCCATTCCCTCTGTGACCGTCATGATGTCACAATGTTCGGAGGGAGAAATGGAATTAGCTACAGGAATATCACAGCAGAAAAAAAAAGGGGGGGGGGCGGTGCTAGAAATAAAAGAAGATGTATCTACACTTAGTTTCAGGAGACTAAACAGCTCAAATTAGGTTTCCGTGTTTTCGTGTCTTTTCTCTCCCCCACTTTGTTCTATTGGGGAGCAGATGCTCAGCAGAGGATTATCTTCTAATTCCTTTCAAATTCTTAATTTGAAAGTGTCTCCCTGCAATCCTGGCCAAACTCTGATCTCGTGATCAAGAAGTTCCCTGGTTCAGATTAGAGAAAGTAAATATTCAAAAACTATGAGCCATTGCCTGTTACCGAGAGTGTCAAAACCTGTTAACTGATGCTGTTCTTCAGATCTAAGGCCAGAACAGCTGATTTAACTCTGAAGCGGCCCTTTAGAAGCCATATAACAACTACTGAGATATACGTGCAACGTTTATAAACATAACATAGGCAACATCCAGATTCCTAAGAAAACATCAAAAAGATCAGTCAACAGATCTGGCAAATTCAGGTAAATTTGCTAAAGCAGCAAATCAAAAGATTGCTCAGGAGCATCACCCTTTCAAAGGCATTTTTCTGCTTCTAAGCAAGAGAACTCAAATACTTCCACGAGGCGTAACTGGAACAGAACTGCAAACAAGCCATTATCTAAACTATGATTGTTTATTCTGGTCACTTAAAAGCCAAGGATGAGTATGCGGGATTTAGGATTCTTCTTCAATGGTAAATCCAGTTTTATTTTCTCCCTCACCATTCAGCATTCTTGCAAATGCTACAGGAGCATAAAACCTGTCTTTTCCTCTGCTCTTTTTTTTTGTGTCCTAGTTCTGTTCAAAAAAATGGCAACCATTTCTTTTGGCCTCTGTGAATTATACGCCCAAGTGAGGTGATGTGAATACAAACGCAAGTTGACGAATAAATGAGTATTACCGGTCTGGATGTGGGTGCAGGAGATGGCAAATGTACTACAGAAAAGCAGCTGCCAGAGGTAAGCATACAAAATGTGGCTCCTACACAAAAGAATGAGATTTTCAGAGAATCTGGTGGAAAGCCCGACAAGTACATTTTGTTGCTGCTAAAAGAATTTATTTCTGCTGAAACCTATAACTCCTGGGTTAATAAAGTGAACTTTGATGGGACTAGAGGGAAATATGGGCTTCCCAGGAAAGTTAGGACAAACTTAGATGCATTTCTAGAACACAGATTTATGGAAGTGATTGAAGCTGATAAGATCAAAACCCAAGTTAACACTTTCCTTTGCTTTCCTATCACACGCTAAATAGACCTCTGCCACAGTTGGCCTGCTACCAATAAAACTAATGATGCCTGTAAACAATAAATTTTGCAGAATCATCAAGCTCACACAATTAGTATCCATGCATGTTGTTTTGAATTTTGAGGGATTTCACAGAACCTCTTATTATGTTAGAGCTAACTGACTATGGAAATAGCCAATGGCTTGTCAGGATGGACTGCTAAATCACAAGGCTCAAGGAAAAAACACATACAGAATCTGAGTCAGTCTGATCAGGCTTATACATTAGAGTGGGTACCTTGGTAAGAGTCTCCAGAACCAGTAACAATGAAGAATCTTGAAAAGATCGGCTCTGCTGCTAGTTCTAAAAAGTATGCACGTATCCACTATACATTTATACTATTAAAATGCTAAACCTGGTGCATTCTTTATTCTATTCCTTCTTGCTTATTAGTGCGCTATCTAAAAATAAGCAACAAATAAGCATCTGTCATGCTCTTGTTGGAGGGATAGTCAATACACTGCAGGAAACTTGAGCACAATGAAAACCAAGAGTTTGGCAGAGCTGATAGGCGTGTTACAAAAGAACAACCTTTTTCTGTTGGGAAGGGGAAGCTTTCTAGGTGCCTCTAATAACACATCCTTTTCTGCAGGCACTGAAGGCCAGCTAAATGGCCTTTCTCGTGACACATGTACAGAAGAGCTATTGAAAAAAACAAATACTTGCTAAGCAGGGATGTGGCA
Organism: Nipponia nippon; assembly: GCF_047370975.1. Classification (NCBI taxonomy): domain Eukaryota; kingdom Metazoa; phylum Chordata; class Aves; order Pelecaniformes; family Threskiornithidae; genus Nipponia; species Nipponia nippon. Next base: position 37,900,155 of record NW_028262369.1, read on the forward strand.
GATAGATACAAATCAGGTCATATGATAGGCCACATCTGCATTTTGGTCACGCGATGGGCATATTTCCTTACATTCCTCAGGGAGGGCAATAACAGCTCTAAGGAAAAGAGCAGGGCATGGGCTGAATGAATTGTTCTGATGAGACAGATTCAACCTGTGGGCTTGAGGTCAAGCTAGAAAAGAAAGGTCTAGGGCTAACATGTTCTCTGTTTCTCATAAATTTAGAGCACAGGTTAGTTTATGAAATTTAGGCAGGAAGCCAGGTTTCCACTATCTCTCTGTTTCTAATTTTAACGTGGAAATGCTCATTTCTATATAGGAAGTGCTCAAGTCTAGATCTAATTTATACCATTTCTTTTTTACCATAGGCTACTCCAGGCTTCTTTTTCAACGTCTTTTTTTTTTTTTTACATCTTTTCTTACTTAAGTCAATGCTACCTGCAGGTAGATTATTCAGATATTTGAAAGTTAGACTATGGTACATATGGCTCTAAGACTACAAAAGGAAAACAAAATTGCTTCATTAGTTGTTTATTATATATGTATATTCATGTGCATATGTGTGTATGTATACATGTGTGTGTGTGTGTGCATATGTATATGAACTCTCTGGTGGTACCTGATACATTAATTTTTCCAAAATATCTATCAGAAAAGATATTTTTCATCTTTCTAGTTCACTCATTCAATATAAATCAAACATCAGAGACATAATTAGACAACAATCTTTTAAATGTTTCAAAATTAATTGACTAGGGTGCCTGAAAATGAACACTACAATGGAATACTACACATTGCTATATTCCCTGAGGACTTCCTTTCCAAGGTTCTTGCCAGAAATTGGAACAATTTGTGAAATTAATACAGTGTTTCAGATATTATGGAATTACTACATTTTAGATTGCATCTAGTACTAAACTCTTTGTTTTAGGATAACTTGCAAAGTCTTTTGAAGGAAATATCTCCACTTATCAATTAAAATCTCGCTAAGGAAAGAATGTTAGTAACCTTTTTTCATGGGTAACAATCTTTGTCTAACCAACATGTATTTTTAGTCTTGGAATTACTTTAGGCCATGAAAATCTTACATTTCCAAAATAAAGCATTGGAAATTTCTAGAGTCAATTCAAGATTGCCTTTCTGTAATTCAAAATTTACTATGCAATCTTAATAAAGAATTTAGAATTATTTTTGTTTTGCAATATGTGTATTACAACCCTCTATTAATAGTTTTCTATTCTTACCTCTGAGTTAAAACAGGCCACGTAACTTTATTATACGTGAGGACTGGTTTTCACAAAGACCTACCTGCTTTACCAGTTTTACTGGGACAGGCTTTAAAAAATGATAAACCAGGGAGATATAATCTCTTAAAATTAAGTCACCACACCTACTTCTTTCTAAGATACTCACTATGAGCCGTATTGAAAAACGTGCATGCTTCTATCCTGAAGAAAACTTGCCTGGCCCAAAAAACTTAACCCAATTTTCAACAATAGCCTAATTAAAGGTTTCCTTCTCTGCTAACAACATGGTTACATAGCAAATTGAAAGAACCTTCAAATATAGAGAAGTACACAATAACCAATTCCTATTATTAACAGGAAAACTTTAAGAATTAACATGTTTAAAAATATAAGCATATAATTTTTTCAAATTATGTATTTGGAAAAAAACAGGATTTATGAAAACATGTTCAGCTATTATTTGTGCTACTGGTACTACTTGTGTGCATAACTCTGATGACACACAAAATACACGGAGCAAAACCCCTGTCTTCCTCAATGATTCTTCAGTTCTTAATTTCACAAAAATGGAAAAGGAGGATCTGAATTTCACAGGTTGATTAGATGGCATTCACTCACAAGCACTTTTTAACAACCTTTACTGAAAATTTCTTTGAATCAAGCATATTGTTCCTTAAGTCAACAATACATATAATTCATTTTGTAAACCGCCTGTATAAGTAAATGTCAACTGTTACTATCTGAATTTCAGGTCTAAGTTAAATCTTATATATTTAGAACCACAATATGCGAGTGACACAGTAGGATCTTGTTTATTGAGATACACAGTAGAACCTAAGGAACTGATATTACAGTAGAAAGTAATCTAAATTGCTTTCACAGAATTTCTACTACTTTCAAGTAATAAAAATGTTACACTCTACACTCTAAATAAAATCTTAGTTGCTATCGACAGTTAGTATGAGATTCAGTCAGAACTACCAAGCTGTGAAAATAAGGCCCAACTTCTGTTGTTTTTGTTGATACATTTGGCATCCAATCATGAAAAACAATGTCCATGTCACTAAAATGGCCTCCAGGCATTCAGTATATCTACATCGAGGTTAAACATCTATGTGAAGATGTGACAGCACACCTTATAAAAGATATTATTGAGTAATATAGACTTTCTGTAATAACCAAACAGTAAAGAATATAGCTTTTTAAAGGTCTCCCCATGGCTGATCTCATGACTCAAAGATGAGAGACTGTGCTGCAAGCTAAGTAATAAAATCTGGTGGATACTGTGGGCTAGCTTGTGACAAATCATATCAAAGTATTATTAAAGAAGGAACTTGAGACCCAAGACTATTATTGATTCTTGACAGAATTTCTTATAAATAAATGTTGCAATCTGATCCTGGACTCCCAAGGCCCTGGTAGAATTCTGACTATTATGGGGCAGGTTGCAAAACAGTAACATTATATTAGTGAAAGTTGAAAGAAGCATATTCAGTGTCAAACAGGCAGCATGGTCTAAAAAGACCAGTAAGAAACCATTTTTCACAGGCCTCATGCACCTACAGCTGCGGATCACTGTTTAAAATAGGAAAACAATTTCTGAGCTTATAACAGGGCTGTGAACGTGTTAGTGGAATGAATCTGTGACCCTTTAGAGCACTAAGGACACACCTCCATTAGTGTCCATATTCCTGCACCGAAGAGGCTGATACAGTCAACTGAAATGACAGGGTGATAAATATAAAACCACTATCATCAATAAGACTGGAATGTAAAAGCACTTAGTTTCAGCCTAAGTAACTCACAGAAAGTTTGGTTTCAAGAACCAATGTATCATCCATCACTACTCTACCTTCTGTTGACAAAGTAATTGTAAGATATCTAGAATGGAGGTTCAATATGAACTGACATTTTTGAAAGGAGGAATTGTGTGCTGCACTTACTCATTAAATGTATTTTCCTCCACTAAAGATGTTTCCTTTTTTAGTTTATGTATGAATAACTTTAGTTAAAGTTCCCTTGACACACTGACTTTGCTTTGAATAGCACCTATGTTCATTAACATAAAACCTGAAAGAAAATAATTTTAATGCAGCTTTTTTAACACTTCAAAAGCCTTTAACAAATTGATCGAGCACAATTATGTATTCTAAAGGGAATTGTAAAGAGATCACACAAGGTTGAAAAGTTCTGGTTAAAAAGAAAAAAAATCCTAAGTAAAAACAGGCACTCTGTGTGGAACTTTGACGCACAGTGGAAGAAAGTAATAAAATTATATAAAAAAACCCTAACGTCTCCTTAGTTTAATACAGACACACAATTATTGTCTGTATTATTTAATGCATACAAAATACCATGCTAGCGCGATAATGTAAAAAGAAAGTGTAGAGGTCAAGATAGTCAGAAATTAGAGAGAAGCTAAATTACCAGTCCACTTACTTACTACTGAGACTAGTGAGTCAAGGCAAATCTAAACAACTACTTAGCAAGGAGATCACACCAATTTATAAACATGGCTGGCTGCCTTTGGGCAGGAATAGATCTCATAATCATGGAATTCTTCTCTTAGCTAATGGTATAGTATTACTAGTATTATTTTAAAAGACTGTATGGTAACAGCGTTCTTTCAAAACCCTTATAAACTAAAACAACAACCCATTGCAGCTGAATGGATCAGCTGATATTGAACGAGCCGTTACCAAATGGGAAATAGATTCCGATCTGCAGAAAGCAGTGTTTTTTCCCTTATATTTATGGGCCTAAATTTATATCTGATTATTTTAAAGAATATTTTAGATGGTGCTTTTGTCATTACAGATTACTGAAATGCTGCCACATCGGTTAAATTCAACATAAAGAAGCAGAATAAAACCATCTGTAGATGGACAGTATAGGCCCTATGGCTTCAAGCTCTAAAGCCCCCCACTTTACTCGATATTGAACAGAGACAAGCAACCACAGATCTTCTTTGTTTGCATAAAGTATTTTCCCAGAATGGCAGAAGCGCTCTTTGGGAAGATGCTATAGGAAGACCTCCATTTGCACGCCCTTTCTGTCCACCAGCCTGTCAGCAACACTGAGAGCAGACATAAAATTGCACAGACTCAGAACTAGATGGGGAAACAAACTGTGAGGAGAGGGAAACAAAACAGGCTGCAGCTATATTTCGGCAACTACAAGTTGCATGAATCTAAAACCTGTTCACCTGTTCCCTCCAGTGAGCCTCTTTGTGCTATTGAGAAGACTTTGAAGATGGATCTAGCGTACATTGAGGGATTTGTAGTGGTATGAGACAGAGAGATGCTTTTTGATGGTGAGTGGGGAATGTCCTTACCGACACCTCAGAGAATCGCACAAGAGCTCAGTGAACCCCACTGAGGACACCTGCTATTCTTAATAGACCTGAAAGCACGGCAGCAGGAATGGGCAGAAGTCAAAGAACAAAAGCAGGCCGCGCTGCAGGGAGTCAGACACAGAGCACCCTGCCCGCGCCCAAGGCCTGGGCTCTCTGTGGCCAGCACTCCCTGCAGGAGGCAAAGGAGAAGACCAGGCAGTAAGGACGTACCCAGTGAACATTATCCTGCTGGAAGGACATTAAATAGCTACTAGGAAAGTTACTGTTAGGAAGAGACTTGCATTGGTGGATATGTTATTTCTAATATTGCTTTTTGGACAAATTCTCTATTCTCCCTCAAATTTTCTCTGTTGCACACACAGAATGAGGGTTTATAAGTGGGAAAATGTCAACTTACCTTCAGACAACGTTTACTGAACCCAGGCTTTCAGTGTTAGGCTTGACCTAATGTCTTAGTTTTAAGAGAGCTGCTTTGACCTGCCTATTCTTTGTTCCTGGTGACAACACTGGGCACAAGGGATACATGACTGATGGTTTGCAACAAAATAGCTATTACTTGGTGTGAGATCACTATCATCATTTGAACAAGATTTGCATTTTGCTGCAGATAAGGGGGAGTCTGGGAGTAGGCAGGTGATGGTGTCAACAGCAGGAGTGTTGGAACAAGACCAAGCACAGGGAGGGCAATCTTTATAGCAATCTCCTAAAGGTTGAAGGAGTAGGAATGTGGAACTTGCAACCCCACAGCCTAAGCAGTCATCCTCCCCCCTTCCTGAAAACCATCTTTAGAAAGGACAGACAAAAGAGAAACTCTCAATCCATTTCAAATGCCTCCTCCCCTATCTAGAGTATCAGATACAGTGAGACAGGACTACAGACTGAATGAAGAAATGCTGCTAAATTTATTTTTTCAGTATTTCAGAGCTGCTGACTCAACACTAAAAACGTCTTTACAATATTTTGCGTAGAAAAAAGTCATAAATAAAAATAAAAAACCCCAATATTGGCAGCAAAAAACCCAATAGCACTGTGGGTCAAATTCTTTTACACATATGCACAGCACAGAAACTCATGCTCTCTCTTAGTTCTGTTAGGATGTATAGGATGACTGGAGGAATAAAATACCATTCAGTAAAATGAGGATGAGAAAATCTGGCAAAGGATGGATGTTAGAAGTAAAGATGAGTTCCAGCAAAGTATGGACAGAGTACATGTTTTGTTTATCCATCAAATGACCCTACAAGATGGAGGTTTATTCTCTTAGGTTCCAATGTGGTTTTCTGATAGGCTGGAAGGGATGTTTGTTTTTTTGAAACTCAATGATCTCTGTTGAAGCGTCATTAAAACAAAAACCCAAACCAAACCAAAGCCAGATTAGTGCCAAGCAACCTTCAGAGATGATAAAATGAGTATGATTGAAGTTGAGATTTGAAAAAACAAATCTGTGTGTCGATAAATATAGTGATGAGGACGAGCGAGAGGTGTCAGACAGAAAAACCTGCTGCAATGTTTGTTGCTGCCAGCGCACAGAAAAGAAAGCCTAGGAGAGCTTGTTGAAAAATTCTTAGGGAAATTTGCAGAGCACTACAGATTGATGTAGTTGTTGTCTTCAGGATTGTATCATTTGCGTGGACAACAACCAATAACACAAGAATCCTACACGGAACACTCCTATAGCAAGATAAGCTTCTTGTATCTCCAACGATGCAAGATCACAAATACTGCATCCTTCTCTACCATACATTAGCCTTTCACAGTATGAGTTTTGTCAGTGATGAAGCCAGTTTAGGAGGTTCCTGGCCCTTCCCTAACATACTCCTTCTGCCTGTTCCTGCTCCTATATGCACATGCCCTCATGTTCAGACTGACAGTTGTTTAGAAGGGAGGGGGATGATCTATGAAAGAGACATCAAAATGGTTTGGATTAAAACCCTCTCTCCCTTACTACCTTCTCCTCCCCACAGCTTACAGCTTCCTTACAGACAGAGGTATGGGCACAACCAAAATGGCAAAAAGAAGCAAATGGCACAGACAAGGAACTTCGCATGCAAACCTCGCTCCTGAGGAAAACAATGTGCAGTTACAGTCTCATCTTATGAGTATAGACCTTGGTATCGAATTAGGAAGCATCGTCAGACTTTTAATCACTGTTTACTTTAATTAAGCACAAAGTACTAATGTATTCAGATACTAAATGCCAGTCTAAACAATACAATGCCAAGTAATGGTATTCCGGCTACCTCTGGGAAAGTCTGCATTGGTATTAAAAAAGCATAGGTGCCTTTGTTATGCTTTCCTCATTCCTGTGGAAAGGGCTGCAGAAATGCTACAGACACAGACAAGCTCATACTGAATTCCTTCTCTAGTTAAGGCTACTAAGAAGTAAGAAAAGTCATCACTTAAAAAGTCAAAGCACAGAAAAGCAGCTGTCATGTTGCCATGGGTGGGAACAGTTACTGGATTATAAAGAGTGAGGAAATAAGTAAGATTTTAGGACATTCATCAGGAGATGAAATGTAGGAATAGTCTCAGCAAAAAAAGGGAAAAGGAAAGGACTGGAAATTGGATGTGCTGCCTGGAAGTGAGGAGGAAGAGCTGGATATCAAATTTATAGGTCCTTTGAGCTCTTGAATGAAGAATTTGGAGAAGGTAAAATGTCACCTTCATCAGTCTCGGCTGACTTGCTATTCTATTGCCAGATGGGACCATTATTGTCTGATTGAATTATAATCATGTCAAAACTCTACTTGGATCCAGGAATGAGCTTTCAGAAAAACCCTGAGTTAAGGCAGAGCTTTCCTGCCTTTGAGATCTGTAGAACACATGACCTGAAACGGGATTTAAATGTCTTTGACTCTTTGAAACACACTTCTATGAACATTTGTTACTCTTGGTAACTCCTGTGTGCCTTATCTCTATATTTTTCTTCTCTTTGTTTCTTTCTAATAGATAAGATGGTTATCTAAAGTTAAAATACGATAGTTTTTTGACTCACTTGCAATTCCAGGAAATGGGGGGATGAGAGGAGAATCATTTTGGAATGACCTGAAAACAATTAAAAAGTAAAATGCTCAGCAAACCAAAAAGTCAAATGTTTAGATCAGGGGCAAATTTTAGATAGCATTTCAGCACTAAAGGGGTACTTTGTTTTGTCTCAGTCAACTGGTTTTCTTGAAATAGAAAGTTATTTCAAATAACAATGAAATCATTATATTTTGAAAATGTTGAAACATTGTTTTGAAAATATTTGAAATGCAATTAAATATTCTGACTTTAAAAATTTAGTAGTTCTTGAAAACTACTCTACCAAAAAAGAAAAAAAAAAGTAAACCTGTAGAACTTGTTGTTCTCATTAAATTGGAACTTTCCAATGGTGAATAAAAAGGTTGGGGTAGAAGATGCTGAAGTATACCTTCTGGGCTTGCTCATTCATTTCTTCTTCGCAGTGTTTCAGGAGCTGAGGAGGCAGTCACAGAAACTGCATTTATTCTAAGAAAAAATTTTGAAATTATTCTGGTGGTAATTTCCAGCTGGACATAAGACATTATATTGCTGCTGGCATGTCTTTCTTTTTGAAGGAGCAGAAGTCAGACTCCTGACTTACAAAGTGATCAGATCACCCAATAAGGAATACTTCAGCTTTGATTTTTAAACTTTAGCAGAATAAGGATATTCTAACAGAACAGCTCAGAAACTGGCATTGGTCTCCACAACTTTTAGATCTATTGCTACCAGAATTTGTGCAGTTAGGTTTGCAGCATCAAGCAGCTGTGAATTATCTCTCCGTGTCACACATATATTCACTACAATTGGATGATTATTCCCTTTTTCCTTTTGTTAAGAATTAACAAGTATGTTTTTGCAAGTCTTGCATCATTCTCATATGCTTTTCCTAGAAGGGGTGCCTGGAGCTGATCATGAACTACCCAGCAAAGCATCCCACTCTTGCTTCCAGATGTATTTGGTATCGACAGCACTGTATCATACTGTTGCAAAATGGCCTGATATAGCTTTCTGTCTGAAAAGCACCTCCTTAGCATCTCACAGTTTGCCATTAATCTGCAATATATTATCATTTATTTTGAATACAAGTATTTCTGTGTTTTCAAGCTATATGTACTTATATCTTTAGTATATAAATCACGGGCAGTGTAGAAAACTGAGCATAGTTATCTTCTAATGACATATAATCACAAAGAATAAGGAAATAATTCTCCTCAGATGGGATTTCCAAGATGAGATTTATAAACGGGTGCCTAACTCCCTTAGACATCACAGTCTACAACAACAGATACAGGCTTACAAGAGTGTGCTTCATTTACAGATAAAAGCAGAAGAGGCTGGATGTAGTTTTCATTTCCAGAAGAGCTTTGTTGTGGTTACTCTGCTGACTAGAAACTCTGATTCCCTGAAACATTTAGCCCTTGAGACAGAGAAGCAGGAGACAAATCATGTGAGGAGTGGTAGGGAATAGCAAAAGATTGAACACTTCTTCGAGCTTGAACATGTTTTACTAAATTTTCATCTCTGTTTGGCCAGGTGGTAGTTGAAACACATTAGATGAAAAGCTATGTGGGAGTGTAACACTATGCTGCAGTTGCACTTTGTTCATACACTTTCTTATCTTTTTAGGAACTTATTCCAGATGTTTCAGTAGAGGAAAATAAAACAATTATCTTGGTCATGTTTTAAGATAAGCTCTCAGCAGGTCTGGAAAATGTTTTAATCTGGCCTTCCAGCTCCTTCAGCAAATTCCCTATAACATTAATTTTCTAAAACTGTTTATGCTCCATTTTATATTCTCTGCTATTTGATGTGTGTAGGAAATTCAGCAAACATGATAATAAAAAAGGAATAAAACTGCATCAATATTTAGTGGCAAACACTTTTTAGTGTTTTACTTCAGTAAAAAGTGGCAGTAGACCATTGGAACTCTTGTACATAATTAAGGAAAAGCTTATGATTTTCATTTACCACTGTCTCCTGATATATAGATTACAAATTGAACTTTTACATAAAGAATATTTACTTTAAATCCTTATGGAAAAAGATAATTTCAGCATCATCAATACAACATCAGTATTTATCAGCCTGTAGGTAGGATTCTGCTTGGTAAGTCAGGGATAGAGGGAAACACTAAATCTGGAGAGATCCTTTAAAAGTGAGGGCAAATTACATCAGTACTTTTCATTTTCCTGTGGAAACCAACAGAATCCACAGAGCATGGGTGAATCCAAACAGACCAGTAGTGAATCTCCAGGACAACACATATCATCTGCTCCTTACAGGGAGCTGGGGGAAGAAAAATATGTTCTTTAAAATGCAATGCAGGGCGGGGCAAGGAAGGGCAAGGCAGGGAAGGACAGGGAAGGACAGGGAAGGGCAGGGAAGGGGAAGCAGACTGGAAATGTGATGTGTGGTGTTCATTACTCATAGGTTTTGCCTGTAATTCTCAGACCTCTAAGTCCCTTCACTGATCACTTAAGGAATACATGACTTGTACACTGCTTGCTACAGACACCCTGCCCCTTTCAGCAATGGTCAGTACACACAGCAGCAGGACTCTGTGTCCAATTTCTCCCTCTTTCCATTTTGATTTTGTTTATTCAATTGGACTGATAAACACACATTCCCAGTGTTAAACAGCTGCTATGAGCTCAGTATTGCCCCATGATATATGATGCCACAAATCTTGCTGAATTGTCCTTCTTTTCTCCAGTCTAGGCCCTTTTCAGACACTTTTTCTAGCCATCCTGATTTCATTACAGCAAATGTCATATCTCCTTTAGCTTACAAATTCCCAGTCACAGAACTCAGGCAGCTACTTTAATGTAAAGTTAAATTTTTAAAAATACTTTCACGTTATACATCTGCTCACTTTTTACGAGTAATTTCAAAATACTGTAATGTCCTGACCAATTTTATTAGTACTTCTCCCCCCTTTCCTATGATCAAAATTAACATCTGTACAAAGAATACACCCTCTCTTTTAAAGGATTACTTTTCATCTTGAATCATGCATAGAATATGCCTTCGAACTCTGTCCAGTGTAAATAATGTGTAAAATAATCAAAGCATCACCAGGACCTGACAGCAGAAGCCTTTTGATGAATAGGGTTTTATGTAGGATTATCATATGACATTTCCAAACTACATTATATTTGAGTCATATACTATTGCATTAAATTCTTCTATCATGCTGGATTTGTACATTTAGGAAGTTATCAGTGTTCTCCTTTGTGGTCAGATTTATACAGCAATTGCAATCGAAAGCACCAGAAGTACAAAAGGAAAGCAGAGCAGAGGAAGGATATTCTACTAATGAAGAGTCAGATCTTGTTGTTGTTATGCTATGTTATTTATTCCTCTGTTTAGCCCTGACAATGTTATTGGGTTTGTTCAGAGCACCAGATACCAATAGAGCCCCTAAATATGTTACAATTCAGAGTATTGGATATGCTGAAAAAACAAGTAGCGTAACTACGTAACAGCTAGGTTGGAAGAAATGCCTTCTCTCCTGCACTCCACCACCACTACATCCCATTCATGCTAGTTGAATTCTCTTTGTCCTACAGTTTCTCTGCAAGTCAGATAGTAACCTACAAATGCACCATTTTCCCCAAAATTCAGGAAGTACTGTGCATGATGCCTTCAGAGTGTGTATATTGCAACAAACTGATACTCAGTTGGATGACAGCCATGCTTTCATTCCAAATGCGATCACATACCTTAAAAAGTGTATAGTTTAGCAGAAAGTGGCTTCTGTGACCGGTCAGACATGAAGACTCATCTGGTCTTTGGCACACAGAAAAAGTTCAATTGATTGGGTTCCTCAGTTTTCAACAAGGATGAAGCTGAACCATCACTACAGAGAATGATACTACAAGATCTAGGATAGGTTAGGGAGAAACAGTCCTTGTTCTTACCAGCTAATTGATTGTCCCAGCTTTATGATGGGATGTATGTATGACGTAAGACTCCACCTATCAAGCACAATAAGCAGTGTTAACCTACAGTTCCAAAAATAAAAAGGCGTATTTGTAACAGAGAAGTCTTCACAGAACAGGCATAAAACACCCTCACTCATGCACCCTCAAAGGAGTGCTTTAATGCACCTTGCATTAAAGGTGCTAGTAAGTTAAGAAGAGTTGCCCAAGAGTAAGGTAACAAAATGAGAAACATAAATACAAAAAGAAACTGAGAGAAAGAAAAGAGGCCAAAAGATGGAAGAACAGGACTGAAAGGAAGAAAATGCAAAACCCTGTGGACCTGATAAATCTAAGTAACAAAGAAGACATGAGGAGAGAAAAGAGAGAGTGTTAGAACAGTAGGAGAGGAAGCAAACAAACAAAAAAAAAATCTGCCTTAGCAAGTCTATTTCCCTTCCTGGACTCAGCTCTACCATCCTGTCTTGGGCAGACTTTTACCCTAGCTCACAAAAAATACATTTTTTAGCACTGGAATGCACCAGGTTACACCAAAAGGCAGGTTTTTAACAAAGATTTCCCAGAGGAAGAAACCATCCCAGGACTTTATCTCCTTTGCAGAAGTTACTCAGTTTAGACAGCAGAGTGGTGGAGAAGGAGGAAGAATGGAGAAAGATGAGGAAGAGTGTAAGGGAGAGGAGTGATGACAAAGTCCACGTGGTGGTAGAGACTAATGCAGGGCTCAGTAGTGTCCCCAACGCTGGTGGTTGGTCCCTACCCAAAAGTCAGCAAATGCCATTGCTATGACCCAGTCCACAGTTTTTACCATGAAGCAGAGATGCAGTGATATAGTGTTTCTCAGCCAGTGAACTCCCCATGCAAATGACCCTCTCAGCAATTTAAAACAGGTCAGAATCCTACCCCCTACTATGGTTCAAAGTACATTGCTTTTCCACCCAAAATGTCATGCAGATTCCTAATTAAAGAAACAGACTTGACCTTCTCTGCTCTGAACTAATACTGTCTACTCTCTGCATACAGAAAAAGGACACTTAAAAAATAAAATAAAATAAAATAAATAAAAATCAATAGCTCTAAAATGGAACTATCTCCATTTACCCTTTCTCTATCAAGGACAAAGTCTCTAGAGGCCCCTTCCAACCTCTCGCATTCTGTGAACAGACTGAGAGAATCACGGCCACTGATGGAGCTTAATTGCTTATCACAGTCTGAGATCTAATGAAAATAGCCAAGTGTTATAAAATAATATGGTTCAATTGATATCAGAAAGAAATACATTGCTTAAGAACCTAAAACACTTTAGCTGCTAAAAACCCTGTATATTCTAAATTATATCCACCATATCCAGTGCTAACTGACAATTTACCAAGTGCTAAATTCCATCTGAATTAATCCAGAATACTGAAGTTCATTTTTCACCATTCTGTTCTAGCAAATATTTCCTGTAGCCAGGTTTTGGTTGAGAAAAAGTGGTACTAGGTTTCTTGCTTTTGGCAATAAATATAACCCATATAACACTATACATTGAAAACACAGCAAAAAGAAAGTCTCCCTTCTTAATAAAAGTGAGTTGATGTAAGTATTTCCTGTTCAAATGACTATAATCATGTCTCAGTTTGGAATACTTCAGTATCACAAGTGATAACAAAAATATTTGGATGAATACAGTAATGAAGAGGTTAAATCTGATTGTAATTAGATTTCAGTATGCATGGTCATGTGGCTAATAGTAAATTTTCCTTGATTAACTGATTCTGTTTGTTAAGAGCTCCTATTAACATTAGCACACTCTATGTCGGCTGTAGAGACACACCATGGACCAGTGCAAGATTAATGAAGGCAGGTACGCATGCTGATTAGAATGTGGCAGTTTAATAAACTCTTCTAACATTAAATTATTTAATGCATTCATGCTCATGTAGGCTATTCGATGGTCAGCTTGACCACCTATGTGTTAATATTGGGAATTGAAATGCAGAGGATGGAAGAAATATAGCAGTGGATGAGGTAATTAGCTCTCATGTCTGATAAATGGGGCAATACCTATGTGTATACATGTTTTAGCACATCACAAATGGTGCTTTCATTAACTGGAATCTCTTGCTGAAAATTTTCTGAACGTTTAGTTTGATTTTGATCCCATAAACAATTCAGCTAACTACTATAGCCAGTGTCTGTTTAATATTTGAAGCAAATTTAAAGCGAGCTATAGTGATAAAATACATTGTTAAAATATAACACAAAAATTATCCTTGAAGCTTCAAAGTCATTTAGATGTTCCTCCAGTGTACTGCTTTGAAACAAAGATTATGTTTAATAAACATTACCAGAAAAGTTGCATGCTGTGGGCTGATACTTGTTTTATCTTGTGTATTCCTCTCTCCTGTGTCACTAGCAAGTGGTTGTTAACTTTGCAGGAAACTTGTTGAAGTTTGAGGAAGACGTCAAGCCAAACAGTTGCTCTTCAAACCAGTACCAGCATCGTCTAAGCGTGCACTTGAGTTACACACTGAGTTGCATTCCATCTTGTTATGGGGCAACACAAGTCCCATGTCATATACTGTATCAATTCACATTAAAAGCAACATAAAACAAAGGCAATGTTTTGATGTAACGTGGTGTGTCACATAATCTGATGCACTGCATTTTGTCTTCAGTGGCATCCAAAACACAACGGTGGGAGAGCTAAGGACTAGCCTGGTAGCCCTTCTGCCCAACCCTTTTTGCTGGCATTTGAATCTCTTTTCAGATCATTTAGCAAATCCAAACAAATGACACAAATGGTTGATGGGCTTCAATTCAACACTATGTCCAGCTTCAAAATCTTTAACAAAATATAACCTTGCTAAAGCACTTTGGTGAATGAGCACTTTACTTATTGACTGTGGTCTCTGTCCATTCATTTACAGTAAGCCATTCATTTCAAATAGCTTTTGTAACATTTTAGAGATTACAATGATATAAAATGAATAGCTTTAGTACTGATCAGCCATGTAAGTGCATATTACTAGAATTTAATTAGCCAAGATATTACGTCATTGCCAATAGTACAATGTGACAATATTGATGAAAACACCCCATCGCTCCAGGCCTAGGAACCTTACCTAAACATAGGTCTATTAGACAGGATTGGGCTGGAAACTGTGCCTTTCCTGATAAAGTTTGGGTGCTATCACCACAGAAGGCGTATGTGGGACAGAAAGACATCCATAAAATGTAGGCAGCATTTAAAGGCAAAAAAAGTAGGACGTTGTCAGGAAAAGGGGGATGCCTGGTGTTGACCTGCTCATACTCGCTTAAGACATCTGAAAGATTCATAGCACAGCTCAAAAAAAGAAGACAACAAAGATGAGTCCAGAAAAGAAACCGATCGAAAAGAATGCTTTTGCTGGGTCCTGCTTGAAAGCATGATGGAGGCATGTAAGCAACGAGAAGAAAGTGAGTCTCAGTTTGCGTAAGCTAAGAGAAGTCTAGAGAGTTCTCCTGGCAGTGCTGCTACATGGGGTTTGGCGATGTGGACAGAGGAACTGTTTCTGGCTGGATGATGCCTCCTATGTGCGAGCACAACAGGCTTTTATCATCAAACAAGATTACTTCACAGAATTACCTATCTCAATTTCTTCCCCAATTGGAGCTATCAGAAGATCCTACGTTTCTATCCGCCTTCTTGGATCAAGTAGAGTGATATCATTTTTCATCTGCAATTGCTCCTTAAAATTATAAAAATAAGTAAAATCAGAAAAAATATAGAATCGTTTAGGTTGGAAAAGGTTTGAGTTGGAAAAATATGTCCAACCCTTCATTCTAAGGGAAACAGACCATTAATTTCCTTCCTCCACCTTGCAATACAACATTTAATTTAAAAATCTGCCTTTGCTGACTTGGATCTCAAGTGGTCATATTGGATTTCATCTGGTTTCACTGCATTTCCCATGCTGTCCCTCTGGGCAGTGTCTGCTCCTCAAGACTAGCGCTCTGCTGCATGCCAAATTTTACTCGCATTATGGTTAGAAAGGACTGCTAATCATCAGGTAGAGGCAACAAGGCTGGCAGTGAGAGAACAGCATACAGATCCATTCCAAATCAGAGACAGGAAATAAATGGTTTGGAGGGACAGAATCAAGGAGATAAGCACCAGTAAAAGTAAAGAAAAGGAAAGCAGACATGGGAAGAGACAAAGATAATGTGAAAGCAACATTAGGAAAAGAAGATGGAGGCAAAGTCATAAAAAGAGGATGCACATGCTTGCAGCTTGATTTAATCCCTAACTGTAGCTTCCGAGCACTTGTTGGAATAAATGGTTGTATGACACAGCAAAGAGGAATTCCCAGGCAGTGGAAGATGCCGTGTCAATTAAAGGGAACCTTCCCAAAAAATCATTTCAAAGAGGCTATCTGAACATTAAGCAAGATCTGTGGGTGCAGGTAGATCATGGACCCCCACATCTGTGAGGCCATGTGCCACATCATGTAAGGAAGAGCATCCTGAACTTTGATCACTTGTCCTACTTTGACTGATCTGAAGATAAGGCGAGACGATTTAATATATGGCAGGATTAACAGGAGGCATTGTCAGATGAACTGCCTACATCTTCCTAAGCGGCTTCCTTTAGCTTGTAAAGGCTTTGACAGTTCGCATTCTCAGATGCAGATTTCTATAACAGAACTGAAAGGTGTGTAGTATTGTACTCTCTGACAAGCCTAGGATCCTGAATATCATAAAGACACAAGAACTGCATTGCATTAGGTAATTTTCTGAAGTTGCTGTACTTATTCCTGTGCTTGTCTAATCCTCTCTTCTCTCTCTTCTGTAATCTCTCCAAGTCCCCCTCCAATGCCCTTCCAATTACAGTTCCATGCTGCCCATCATGTCGTCGGCTGGAAGATACCAGGTTTGGATTAGCACTAAATTCCCTTAAGTCTTTCAAAGTCTCCACCTGGGTATGAAGTAAGCCTGCAACTTTAATTATATCTGCCCAGCTGATACAAGTTGTTCTTTCCAGCTAGATACTAGCGTTTCAGGAGACCAGACCAGCTAGTAGTTTATATCTTCTGAGCATGGGCTAGCAACAAATTTGAAAGAAAAGCTCCCTGAACAAATTGGCTAATGCAATATGGTGGTTTTAGTCTTGAACTGTGGCGCTTTTCTTAAGCAGATGACATATTTTTCACAAGTAGCTGCTGCACAAACAGCTCTCAACATGAATGATGTTGGAGTCCGCTTACTTTAAATGACCAATGAAATCAAACAGATCATGTTTTCAGTGAAGCTGCCAAAATTCTTGCATCTACAAATATACAGATTAGCTAAGCCCTACTGAGAAGGACCCAGGGGCAGTTGAGTGAGTTCAAGCCTTGCCTTGCTCCAGATACACACCCACAGCCGCTCTGCATGTACCGCTGAGGAATATAAGCCAACAGGTATTGTGTTCCCATTCCCAGCATTTCCTCAGCTGTGCTGTGCTCTGCTTGCATTATTATGTGCTGCTTTGACTCAGCATAGACTTTGGAGGGGTAAGACTCTCTTCTTCTATTTCAGAAATTGAATCTCCTTCATTTTCTGTCTTAGTATCTAAAATAGTAGAGTTTTTTATTATGTGTTAGGAAGAGTTTATAGCCTAATCTGACCTCATTATCAGTCTAAATAGAATATTTTTAATAACAATACAACAGCACGAATCAGTAAAGTCACATACAAAATCCAAAATGTAACTGCATTGCAGTGTCTTAACGCAACTAAACCCGAGAAATACAGTCCAATACATTTCTTCCCTGATTTCCTTTAAAACCCACACAGGGACACCAGGATATAAATGAAATTTTGGTTTGTTTTGTTTAATGCTGCCTCTCATGTCTATTTAAGTGCAACTACCTGGATCAGATGGATAGATAATTTGCCTCCTAACAGCTCATGCCCTTGCTTTATTAATCTGGTTATCTTTAAGAGCAGGTTTTCCAGGTCGAGACCCTGAGGGGAGCCACTTAAAAAGAATACTCTTTGTTGGCATACAAATGACTGTGATGAGCCAGTCACCTTCCCCCATTTATCCTGGGAGAATGCAAGGCTTGGTTAGGAAACACCAGCTGTGCCGCTACCTGCAAAGTACTCTCACCCATTCCACCCTACAGCTGCCATCAGCAAAGAATGGAAGTTCATGGGGATGTCTCTGCTCCAGGACAGAGGATGACTCTTGGATCCAACTTGCTTCTCAAGAGTATGTAGCCACAAAGTTTGTGCCTGTAGAAGCATGTTTTGATGCAAAGAAAATGCATAAGGTCCTGCTACAGACTAAAAGCAGTTAGGAAAAAAATGACAATCATTTTACCTTGTTTCTTCCTTTCTTAGGGATGCTGGATGCACAGCTAATACAGCCCAGACTTACCATGACAAAATATTCTTAAAAGTAGGTTTTCTACCAGAAGATTTTGAGAAAGTACTATAAATAGCCCCTAGTAAGCACTTTGTAAAGAGCACCTAGTGCTTTTTATATATTTAGACTTGTACAAATATCCAGTGCCATGTGGAGGGATTAGGCCAGAGAGCTACCATTAGCAGTAACGGCTGTTCCACCCCTGGATTCCTGGGTGTGACACTGAAAATTATCTCCAAGTATCAGATTTAACTGATTTTTTTTTTTTTTTTTGCCTTTTGATTTCAATTTTTTCAAAGGCTGCTTCAGAATTTTTTTAAACTGTTTCAATACCCAGAAGTGCTGAAAGGACTCCTCATGGAGTTAATTTCATTTGGTAACTTGACTTTGAAGAATATACATATATGTATATATATATATATATAAACTTATATTATTATATAAAAAACCCCACTAGATTAAAGGAGCACTGCCGTTGCAAAGTCAAGCAAAGTTAAGCAATGTAAGAAGTAAGGTGGCTCATTGTGGCAGCAATTAAGGTAGCACTAACACTCATATAATCTTAATTCGTCCCCCTTAAATTCATGATTTACAATATGGTTTTAAATTATATGATTACATTATTAATTTTTCCCACAGGAAATACTCACTTCAGTCAGTGTCCTAGGTAGATGGTACTCCACAAGGAGCAGGGCAGGTATTCAATATTTTTGTTATCCTCTCTGTTCAAAGAGTGGTCCCCCACCTTCCTCAGTGCACACTCCCTTCAAACTATATTTTACAGAACAAAGAATTTTCATTTACTTTTGGGATAGTCTATTACCCTCCATGGTATAGTATCCAAATATTTCTCAAACATTAATGAATTTATTTTCAGAACATCCCTTTGGTTCATTTAATTGTAAACCATTTTACAAGTGAGAAGCTGAGGCACAGAGCTAATAAGGTTAAAAATATCTGCTCATCTTGGGTTCTTCTGAGATGCCTAACACTGTTTCTCCTTACTATTAAGCATTATGCAACACCGTATTTGTTCAAGTGTACTTCCTATTGACCTATTGTAGTTATGAAGCACTTCACTAAATCAGAGCATACCTCTGTGGGGTAATGAAAACACACTTCTGGGTCAGCTGACACAAGTGTAATACTGTTGCCATTGGCAGCAGCAAGGGTTGGGTTTAAATTTATGGGAATTACAACAAAAACTCAAGCCATCATAATGAACCTAGAGATAATTACAATAAGTTTTCTGGTGCTAAAACCAGAAACCTAATTTCCCCACTTGCAAAGCAGCAGTTTAGCAACCCATATTTTCATTAAAGGTAGAACAGAGAACTATGCCCATGTAGATAAGCAGGGAATGACTAATTTATAAAACTATAACTTTACACCTTACACTCTTTTCCTCCAGGAGTCCACGTGGGGCCAGCCGGCTGCTTTCACCTCCAGCTCGTGGTTTGAAATGACCCATTCTTGCTGAGTAGCACGGCCCAGTTCAGGCTGGATCAAGGCAGGGATGCGGATGGTTTCTGCCAGCTGCCCTGACTGCCTGGCTCCTGCTAGCACCACGGCCTGTGCCGCCTCTCTCCCCGGCTACAGCCCGCACTGCTCCTCGCCTCGCTGACAGCGCTTTGGCTCACCCCAGTGCTTTTACCAACAGCCTCTGCTACTCCATCTCGGGGAATACCGCACGGACTACTGACAACTAAACACACTTTCTTTGAGTCCCTTTTATATGAGCACTCCAGGGCCGGGAGCTCTTGCTGTAGATGAGGGTGACCATTTCCTCCCCTCCCTGCCTATACGGGCACACACAGACAATTAGCAGGCCCAGGTTTCTGTACACTGGCTCAGGAATAGTCCTCCAGTTTCCAGGATCTGTTGTCCTTTAAGGACACAAGTCTCTGTTAGCAGAAATGACATTCAAACGTAGTAAAATGCCACGTGCAAAACCCAGCACGTCTCAGGCTGGAAACAGCCCCTGGCAGAGATGTCTCGCCTTTGCTTTTCCTCCTGGCTTCCCCCGCTGCAGGGGTTCTCGGGCCGAAGAGGAATGTGGGGTTTTCGCTTTCACTGTAGATCTCTGTTGATCACCTTTTTTAAGAGATTTCTCCATCGTAACAGACATAAGAATCCAGTTCTCCAGGACAACATTCAATTGCCAGCCTCCTTAACTGATCTGTTTTTTTCCTCTCCTTGTCTAGTGGCAGTCTTTCTTGTATTTACTGTTCCTCACCCTAACCTCATCATTCCACCCTTTTCCTATCATTTTCTCCCAGCTCCCAAACCCAACTTACTTTTTCTTCCTTCTTCATATTGAAATGAAGTGGGGTCCCAGGATATAGCAGAAGGGCACTGAGATAACAGGAAAGTTTAATCTCACTCTCAGTTTTGGTGTTCAAGTGCCTACGTGCCCACCTTTTGGTCCCAGCAGCATCGCCGCAGCAAAAGCCTGCTCTGCTTCAGCAGCTCTGGGGAAGGAAGGAATATTGGTGCTCTCCAGGGATGCGATCTCCACACTCAGTGATGCAACCCAGAAGGGAGAGATTAAATCTTACCACAGTAAAAAAAAAAAAAAAAAATTGAAGAATTTAGCCGCTGAATTCTAATAACTCTCCCTGAAGGAAACAAGAAAACACTGACTGGATTTTTTTATAGCAGCTGATGACTTAGCCAAACTTTCATGCTTCCTTCATGACAACGGTGAAAGCCAAACCCTGACATGCTTATCACTGCTGCCAAATGGCAAGTCCTTGCTCCTTGCATGGGAGCACCAGAGCTTCTCAGTAAGACAATAACTGAAAGTAATGAACACAGACAAAGCAACGTTGTTTCCCCTCATTTTATTCTCTGAAAACTAGCAGAATGCTTTCAGCAAAATTCTAGAACAAAATGGAATTTTTCAATCTAATTATTTTAATTAGCAACTGAAAGGGGTCTCATAATGGGTACTTGCTGTCTAGGTTGTGGCTAATACAGCAAGAGTGCCAACTGATGTGTCTCTTGCAAACAGACGGGTGGCCCACAAAAATATATATTTTTACACCTTTATGAGTCATCTGGCTGGAGAAGAAACATTTAAACTTGAATTTTGTCTCCTATTACAAGCATTCACTTGTCATCAGTCCGCTAACAGGGATGATGCTGTGGGAGAACACCTGTCTACACCAATTTCTTGTCCTCTTCAATCCATAATTATACATCCCTGGGAAAAAGGTGCTAAACTTTGTACCACAGGCACCTCCAAGTAATTATTTCACTGTAGAATTACATTAAAAGTATTCTGCAGAGGGTTTTTGTAATTCTCTGTTTTGAAGAAGGCAATATATTTCAATAATCTTGTGTTGATTTTTTTTTTATTAAACTCTCTAGAAATTTAAAAAAAGGTTTTTTTTTTAATATTGAAAAATCACCTTCTTTAACAAGAAAGCTCACTCTTAGCCATTCAACACCTAACATGTCAAAACGAGAAAACGAGCATGCAACGTAAGGCTAAAAGGGGGTAGCTCTCACTGTGACAGATTGCTTTCAGCAACACCATCAATAACCACAACAGAAAAGCTTCTTGAATCTACTTGCATGAGTCTTATACTTAGCTTACCAACCTTACAGCTCAGGAATTGCTTCTTCTACGGTCTATACAAAACCAAATAGAATCAGGGGATCATGCCCTCATGAGGTATCTGGACTGTATAACAGTAATAATTAAAGAGCAGTATTATTAACAATCAGCCTACATTTTTCACTGTGACAGATTCAATGCACTATGGAATCCAACTTTTAATTGAAAAATAGTCAAACTATAGCATTCCTGCTTGCAAAGATAAACTTTTCATTTGTACATGGATGCAGTCTTGTCTCAGTCTAATGCAACAGCTTTGAGGAAGATTGCCCTCATCTGTCTCAACTGTTAGTTATTTGCTAAACCTAATGCCTCAAATCTCCCCAATACTAGATAGCAAACTTGAGAGAATCTCGGCCTATGTTTTCCTTAGTGTGGCATAACTGCTCTCTTCAGACATGTTTCAAATCAGCTCATAA
Organism: Nipponia nippon; assembly: GCF_047370975.1. Taxonomy (NCBI): domain Eukaryota; kingdom Metazoa; phylum Chordata; class Aves; order Pelecaniformes; family Threskiornithidae; genus Nipponia; species Nipponia nippon. The sequence continues at coordinate 37,922,115 of NW_028262369.1, forward strand.
GGATTCTGTTTGGACCTCAGAAACTGAAGTGCTAAAAATCAGTGTTGGAAAATTCATATAAAGTGATAGGAAGTCCATATTCATTATTCATTATTCATTATTATCATTGCAGCTTGACGTTATCATCTAGTCCTAATACTAAGCTTTCTTCAGCCCAGGGGCAGTAATTCAAAACTTTTTAGGCTGATTCTATAAAATGGGTACATACTCTGAAGTATGAGATTAAATTATCATTAATTTTATATTTAAAAGACTGATCTCTCATACAGAAAGGTGTTAGAAATAGTCACTACAACACATTGTTCAATGCTGTGCTTCAAAAATCCCAAACTCGGATATCACAACCTTTGGTTAGCATGGACATTAGTATCTGAATGTAATGTCCCCCTCTATCTCCCACCAAGATATAGCTAGATGGATGTTGGGATAATGAATATCGTATTACTTTGTAGCTAAAAACACCACCTTCAACTCTTCTGGCTCTCAGTCAAGAGCTGATAAACAAAGTGCAACTCATAAAGTGTGAGCCAGTTTTGAAAAAGGGAACCACATGTAAAAAACACCTGCTAGGTTATAGGATGTGACTTCTTGGGAACATTCACATCTTCTGCATTAAGAGACATATTGACTTAAAGAATTTATCATGGAAAGAAAAATCCAGGCACTAAAAAAAGGTAATTAATTAAATTAGTGAAATTATAGAGATAATCTTCTGAATTTTTGCTTAACCTCCTGCCTGTAAAATAGGGGATAGAGGTCAACAAAGATTCAATATTGGTGCACTTTTAGAAAACTGGGAACTACATCCAGGGGCTGCTGTGTCCTAGTAATGACCTTTGCAATGGCCTCATAGACAGACATCCATAGAGTTTTCTCCCTGCAATAAATGTCAAGTACATACTCATTTGACCTTCTCAAGTAAACTGAGACAAAAAATGGGAAAAAAATATCCTGATTAAAAGAGCAATGTGCATCTTACCTTGCTTTCTGTGCATTTTTGATGTAGACTGAACACAAACACCTCACAGAACCATCCAAACTACTGCTCAGTTAATTGGTGAAAGAATCTCCATGTACTTACGTGGAATTAGGGCAACTGACATAGCAGTTCTTTTTGCAATAACTTTGATAGACAATAAGTGCTCCTCCAGATGTCATCCTGGAGAAGGCAGTGCACATCTATCTCGCATATTTGTCTCTGGGACAGGTGGCAATAAATTTCTACTTCTCTGCTTTAATTTTGATGGTCAGACAGGCAGACAGGCATTTATTTCACAGTGGATTCCTTTTTGTCAGCATTTCAGAATATTAGCTCTTCCACAGTCTTCCTAGAACCGAGTCTTAGTTCGAATTTCATGAACACCAGCAGTTGGTTCACATAAAGGTCAGTTTCCTAAATTTCATCATACTGCCTTTTATTGATTCACATTAGGCCATACAGAGAAGATCCAAGCTTACTTCTGCTTCGCCACAAAATCTTTTGTATGTTATACAGTGGGAAAATGTAACAAATCTGAGTTGATCAGTTTGTGAAACCATGTTATGGTAAGTTATGTGGAAAATCGGACTGATGCTGTGTTTACAGCTAAAATCCACTAAAGCACAAGAAAACAAATGACATTCCAACTAGACATGCATTCCTACTAATTGTCATGAATCAGGGTGGGGGAACTTCAGTTAGTACTTAATACATCATGGCCCTCTTTTCAAGTCCTAGACTTTTCCTGCATTAATGCTAATTTAACATTCAGAATAAAGTAACACCTTTGATGTTTAAACAAAATGGTTAATATTTACATAGCAAAGTTATGTTTCTGATAATAAGTCAGTATTAATGCACATTGAAAATTGCTTTTTCAGTATTTGATACTGGGCTCTGATACTGCTAATGTCACTGCAAATGTCATTTTTAAACCACCTGAAGTAGCCTTTACAATAACAGTCTAAATAAATTTACGATGTGCTTACAGGTTTAACTAGGATCCAGACACGAGATTTTAAATAATACAGATGTTGTCTGAGTGGAGGCTTAAAGCACAGTTGCACTGAAGCCAACTTAAAGGATCCAACTCTTTAACTGTTAGTGAGTTAACTTGTGTCATATTATATTGCAGTCTCCCGTGTAGGTATCTCTTATATGTTAATTACCAGAGCAGCAGCCAATGTAATCACTCATCATTGGTGGCCCAGTGCCAAACCTTTTTGCTATGGTTCTTGACTTTCTGCTCACCAAGTCACTGAGAAGAATCCTTGCTACTACTTCAGAGTGCACAGTGAATACCCGTCTTCCAGACACCCTGGCTGTTATACATCTCCTACAAAACATCCGTGCAACTACTACAGAACACTTCTGGGTGCTGATAGAATATTAAAAGGGACTTGCTGGGAGAAGTCAGAAACATAATCAACAAGAATAAAAAGGGTCACAAAAACCCAGATAAATGCTTTAACGTGAAGAATGAGAGGAAAAATAATATAACAGGAGTGAGAGTGTGCAGAAAAGAAGTGAATGGGATGACAGTAGAAGAGCGTAAAACGAACACGGAGGGAGGTTAGTGAAAGAAAAGAACTGGATTTTGGTCTGCACTCCCCGCAGTTGAGTTTGGCTACCACTGAAGTCAAAAAAGGGGATTAGACAATGGCTGTGAGGGGACAGTCAAACCCCTGCCTGAGCCTAGAAAACTTTTACAAGGACCAGAAGGTGTTGAGATTCCCTTCCACACATGTACTGAATCTCTCTTTCTGCTGGAAAGATGCAAGGTTTCCTTGAGGGGTGGGGGGAAAAGAAGATGCCTCCTGCCACCAGAAAGCAGAAGAAAGGCACAGGAGTCTCACTATGCAAACAGCTCCCCCAGCTCACATGGGTATGAGATTGCTAGGAGGTGAACAGTCAAAGCATATACTGTAACTACAACAGTTCAAAAACCATATCAATGAAAAATGTTTTACCAGCTCCTATCATGTGTGCCTATATTATAGCGAAATGGCATTTTTTTCAGTTGTATACTACCTTTAAAGAAATGGGTGATGTTTATTTGTTAATACTGAACCTAAAAGTGATCTCTTTTACAAATGAAAAACTCTCACAAAAAGTCTGATTCTTTTTCATATTCAATACAGCACATTAGCAATCATTAAAAAAGTATAGACTTAAAGCAGTATTGCTGATCAAATATAATATATTGCATTAGAAATAAATTCCATATTAAAATAGGGACTTTTACTACAGAATTACATTTTTAACTTTTTTTTTTCAAATAAATTACTGAAACTTTTGCACTATGAAAGCTCTCAGGCAAAATTAATGGTTTTGTTTTGCAAATTAATTTAGATATTAAAAAATTATATTTTCAACCAAGATCTCAGTTACTCAGATTAAATATTAACCAAAAGCTGTCTTCTGCTTAAATAGAATTTAGCCTTTGAAGTGTTTTTATTAATCTCTTCTGATGTAGGTGCTTGAAATTCTATGAAAGTGCTGCTGCTACCAGTTCTGTGCATCACTTACTGTAATTTATTTTCAGAACATAATTCTATTTATAAATGAAAATCCTATTAAAAGAAGACAAGAAAAATTAGTCCTAGACTTTGCATTGGTAGAGTAGAAACAAAATGAGCGGCCTAACCTGAAGTGACATTTACAAATTACCTGTTAATTTAAACTGGGTTGAAGGATGACAGAGTTTAGTCAGACTGACAGGAAGTACTGAAGGAATGACAGTTGGGCCTGTAGTGGCCATAAAGCTCCCAAAGCAAGCACATTTATCTGCCTTCTGTGGGAAAAGCTTCCCTTGTAGTAAATAATATATTTGTAAAAATATTTACTTCGTGGCAGCCCATGAGTGAACATTTTATGGAGCTGAACCCCCCCCCCCCCCCCTTCTTTTTAATTCTTATTTTTACTAGGGGTAAGAGCTGCTTTAAGATGGCCACCTGCCTTTAGTCACATGGTTGATTCATCACCACCCCCCTAAAGCTAAACCACATGATTTTCTTAATGAAAATGAGACAAGAAGTGACAAGGCTTGTATCCTTTAGTTGCTTCAGGATAACATTCATGCCCTGAGACCAGATCCTTTGTTCACTAGACATTCTTTGAACGGACACAATTGCGTATCAAGGCCATGCAGTGCCAAATACTTATAAAGATAGTAATAGCTGCTCTCACTCTACTTATAAATAGTACTGAGAAGACTCAAAACCAAGTGCTAAGAGTCTCATTATTTATTCACTTTTGAAAACCAAAATGGTGCCTGAAGGAAGAGGCTCAAGTGTCTTATACTTCAACATTAAACATTTGCCAAGTGTCCAAACTTTTATAAAATACTTTTATAAAATAGTTTTATAAAATATTTAAGCTATAAATGGAATATTTGGGAGTCTTAAAATAATCTAATGACAATTATTTAGGAATCTGTCCCTCACGACAATCAGTAAAGGAGCATATCATATAGCTACCGTAGCTCTTTTCTGCAGAGGAGCGCCCCACGCATGTGGAGAGAAACGCAGACTATAGTTAGCTAACTCAGCCCACATACAAGATGTTCTTGTGCATGCTTAATAAAAATCGCTGTAATATTTTTAAACAGCAAGCTGTATTTTATATACACATATAAATTACTGAACATAAATTTAAAATGTCATACCTTGGTTTAGAGATCTCAAAAAGCATAAGCTGATTTATTCGCCAGGCACCCACTGCCCAGGCAGCCATGTCTCTCTCTCTCATCTCACCCACGCTGCCTCGTGCAGTTCACAGGTCACGTTGCAACAAAGGAACTAGTACGAATTACGCACACTCTGCTTACTCTTGAGGTACGTAACCTGTGCTGATATAACGCAGCTGGGTATAATTATAAATGTATCTAGCGATTCTCAAAAAAAAAAAATTGTATAAATTCCTCTGCCCCATGAACATAAGCGCATTTGTCGGCAAAAAACAAATGGTACTTGGAGATTGTGTTTATGTTTCAGAACAAAGGCGTGAATTCCTACAACCTGTTTCAAAAAAATTCAGAAGTCCTTGTTTTAATGCTGTTTCCAGAAACCTTGCTTTTGAAATGGACATTCAAAACACAAAAATGTCAACCATAACCAAGTTTGTGACACCAAACAAAGTTAGGGTTTCTGTAGGTTGCTGTGGAAGACTTGCCAGTTGGGTACCATCATTTTGCAGGAGACCTTTTAAATGTAACTCATTTCTGATTTTTAATCTTAGCACAGGACCCCTGACTTTTTTCTTTTTTAAATAATGGCTTGACAGTGATGTAATTTCACACCTACTGTACAAAAGATTTTCCTTATTTAATAGCAGAGTATAAATTCTGGAAGCAGAAAAAGATCTTATTATTATGGAAGTGTAGTAAAATAAGATCTACAGTACCATTATTTTTGAAATTAGATATTGTACCTTAGTCAAAAGATCCAAATATAGACCATGCTCTGGTCTGTAGTATGTCATGGATGAAAAATGGTTCTCAAGTTCTACTTAAAGAGTCCAAGAGGACACAATTAATATTTTGATTTCTTTCAGGAAAAAAGAAGCTCCTGCAATAGATAAAAGTTTTGAAGCTCTACTAATAGTGGGAGGAGACTAACAGAAAAGCATAAAATAAAAAAATGAAAACCTAGATACTATAGTTGATGTGTTATCCACAGACTTCCTCCCTCACTAAAACTGGTAAGGGTTCACTCTAATCACAGAAAGGAGAAATGAGCAGTGGGAGTATCCAACTACAGAGCAAGAAAGATCTTTTCTTCGGAGATGTCCAATACAATGAGGAGAAACATAACCTCATCTCCAGCTTGACTCTATGATATAGAGAGCTTTCATATGTCTTCGTACATCTTCCATATATCTTTGGGGAGATTGTCTTCTATTTAGATTTGTAGGTAGAACTAATATACAACATTTTATTAATTCTCTCCCACACGTCTTTGCCCAGAAAACTGTGTATACTTCTTTGGCCAATCACAATTATTTATCCAAGCTTATTAAGTGTTCCTGTACTGTAACACTGACATCCTTGCCCTTATACAGTATATCAAGGACATATGATAATGATAACGATCAATGTTATTTTAACACTGCACAAAGGCCAGGATGTCAAGGCCATTTCTTCATTAGAAAAGAGGACTATTGATTATTAACTAGAGACTGGCTAGAAATGAGGAAATTAATAGGCAGATTACCCAACTACCAATTACCTGCAAAGACTTAGTCAGGTATTTGGGATGCAAATTAATTACATGTGGTGGTGGAGGTGGACTTGTTCATCATCCAGCACCATTATTTCAATTGGATGTATTATAGGAAAGGGAATTTGGGGCTATACTTGCACCAAATGGAAAGAAAGATGTTACTTCTTAGTTTAGTAATGTCATGTCTACGCAGGCACACTTTCAAACCATTACATGAAAAGTTCTGTAGTCTCTCAGAAATAGTCCAATGAACTGCAGCAAACAGAGCTAATATTCATTGTGCCTTATTATGTGTTAGCCAGTGACTGAATAGCCTAAAATGCTCTACTGGAAGAGTTTGGCCTCTTCCAAGTATCTGAATGCTACTCTGGCATCCCTGAAGCTCCAACCACAGGGTTCACACCATATGTACTTACCTCACACCATCTCTGCCCAGAGAATCGCCTTTGTGTTTCTATAATCAAAAGATCCAATTGCTTTCTACATATTCAGAAAAGGTAAAATTCACTGCTATCTGCTGGGTTTTTTTTCTTTCAACTACAGAAATTCATACTTTTACTTTTTTTTCTTTTTTATTCTTTTTTTTTCATTACTTGCTTTTTATTGAATTTTAGAAGAGTTAATTCTGATGCCCTGGCAGAAAAAAATAAAGTAAGAGCTACAAGCCACTTCACAGCTCAGACTGCTGCTTCAGGAGGTCATGTCACTAGATATGAAGTAATTTATGTAGGACTCTAACCAACATTCTGAATTCCCTGATTCCTGTTACCCCAGGGAAAATGGATGCCAGCAATGAGTCATGTGTCTGAATGATGGCAGGAGACCTTCTTTTTCTAACTTTGTTTGCTAAGTAGTCAAGTACCTTTGGAAAACACTCCCAAATGTTTAATGTTTTTGAATTTTATTCTACATCCTAAAAATCTCACTGTAAACCTAATGCATACAGCTAACAGTATTTTCATCACAGAAATCCTTTATTTTCAGACAGAATTTACATTATCAGAATCCTTTACTATACATATATTTTTTTCTGTCCTTCTGGTAACTGAGCATCACAGTACTGATCATTCAGAGCAAAGGAGGACTATGGATTGGATGTCATCCTAAAATACTTTTTCTAGCTTTACCACAGCTACAGGACTTGAAGGAGGAATTAATTCAGGGAAATCCTTTGGCCTATGTTTCATGTCCAGCCTTAGAGCTTACAAAAATGGGTAGAAGCAGGAAAATTTTATTCCTTAGAATTCTGCATTAGTGATGAGACCTCTTGAGGAGCATTTCGGTGTTTTCAGCCTGCCAGGTAGACATCAGGTAAGAATAGGAAGTTCTTAGTTCCTTATTGGCATCACACCTTGAGGGTAAAAGTGATTTAGATTCTTAAACCCATCGTCTAAGTGCCATTGGGATTCTTAAAAATTACTTTTCTGTTGCAATACCTTCACAAAGGCCCCTGAGTGTGAACTGGTAGCAAGGCTGAAAACTGCTTAAATGTGACCATGTGAAGCAGCTTGGTGACTGATCCACACCTAGACCTGACAGCCTTCAAAAATTAGACACATATCCATCACCTCAACAGAGTTCATCAGCTAGCTGTCTGTAGAGCACTGCCAGCCCCACACAGAAGGCAGCAAGCTGGAGGTTCCGTGTTGCTGCCACTCAGCCTAGTAAATCTAGCCGTTGCTGTAATACTCAGGGCACACTGTCAATTCCCCTGTCTGATTTGGAGCAATGACTGAACTTAGGTCTCCCTCCTCCCAGGCAAAATAAGATCCTCAGAGGCAAGCCTTTCTCAGTATTGCTCATTGAGGCTGTTCTACTTTGTTTAAACTGCTTCAACAGCCTTTGGGACAACGAAAGGGGGAGGATGTCTATAGGCTGGCAGCCAGAACAACCCCTAAGAAAACCAACTATTCATTATTTCACACAAAGTTTCCCCTGTATCATTCTGACCATGCCCACACAGCAGCCATTTACTGGGGCCACAAGGCATAAGAACAAAGCAGTCCGGGCAGCAGAAAAAACCTACCTCCCCCTGGCAAACGCCTGATGAAATCACTAACACAGTGAGGCTAGATCTTTAGAAAACACATGCGGCATCATGAGGAAAACACAGAAGGAGCAGCAACAACAGCAAGACATACTCTGCATAACAAAAGCAAGGCTATCAGCTGCATAACTAGACTGGGCATCCCAACCAAATGTAGTGACATGCCAGAGATGCACTAGAAGCTTAAGAAAGGTAGACGGAAAGGACAGGGAACACTTTCCTTTACAAGCCATAAAACCTACAAGCCAGGGTTGAAACTTCACTCGTAAACTTTCTGACTTAATCATAGATGAACTGCACAAATAATACACAAAAAGGAAGGGAAGGGTGTGCAGGAAACAGGTATCAACAATAATTTGCCCATCATTTGCCACCTTCTCTTTCTACAGACGCAGCTTAAAAAAAAGTGCAAAAGACCAAAGCATGCACTTCTGGGACTATGGGGTAGTTTTTTAACCTACTATTCATATAAACTAAGGCTGTGATTGCCAAAACTAAAGTTTCTTTCTTTCAAAGATTCTTTTAAAGAATTGTGTGTTCTTTGTCCTGTGCTTAGTCAGTGCTTGTAGGAATGTAACTATTGCCCAGTAAGGGCGGTCAGCAGGAATATTTTATTTTAACTAGTTTACTTACAGGAAACTCAGATTGATGGGTTTGCTAATTTCCAGAGGAATCTTTTGGGTTTTGAACCAGATCCTTGTTGCTGCTGATAACACATGCCAGAAAGACTATAAACGTTTTATTCCCACTGGAATATGTGAAACATTTGGGGAATGTTTCCAGCTTTGGCAATAGCTCCACGCTGTTACGACATTAGCCTCTATCATCATGACCACTTTCATTTAGTTCTTTCTAGCTTGCAGGGAGAGGGGCCTGGAAGTGGCAGCGTCTGACAGAACCTATGCTATATTATGTGTAACCTCACTGATTCTTTCTTTCCAGACTGTGAGTCATTCACATTTATGCTCAGAAAGCCCTTTTACCAAATCTTTAGATAGATGACCAAGGCAAGACTGAGGCATCCATACCTAGGATCTTTGGAGCATTCTTTTAAAAGAAAATTTAGTTCTGACCCTATTGAGTTTAAATTCCACCAAGCCAGAGCGAAGCAAGTGGTCTGTGACAAGCAAATGCTTACTTGTCCATTGCTTTCCCTTTCCTTGTGCTCATTAATCACATTTGGATGCTACTATAATAGAAAGCAGACACACCGAAAGCAAAGAGCAGTATTAGCAGAAGTCCCCAATCCCCTTTCCTATGGGAAAGGGATAAAGTAAACATCTATTACTGATACTATTTGTATTCCTCTTTTTTGACCACTAAAATTTAAGATGCAAATCCTGGCATCTCCCATGAATACCACTAAGTCTAAACTGGGAGAATTGGTTAATGTAAGAGGGTTTGGGGTACTTATTAAAAACCCTAGGGCCCTTACCGGATAGACTCAGGCCAAGATATGCAGTCTAAGGAGCTCTTCTGGCTTTGCTTTGATTAAGATAGTATCTAAGTAAATAAATATTCTCACCACCATGGGCCTTAGGGGATGAATAACTGGTCTTACAGCCATAGTAAAGGCTCGGAGGACTATGCACTGGCCAAACACCATAACTACAGACAGATTCAGTGCCCCTTTCCAGGACAGCCTGAAGGATTTCCTAGAGCTTGAATGAAAATGGTGAGGAAGTAGTTGTTTATATTTCCTGTGGTTTTTGAAAGATAGTCATGAAAGACTGATCTTTAAATGAAAATGGATAGTACCCCAAACTCACTCATGGACCACAACTACAGAATCTCAGGAGAGTTTCTTCAGTGGGTACATCCTTCCCAGTTCAAGGCTTCTGTTCTCTGATACGGTCAGTTAATTTGCTTATCTTAAATGCTGACTGGCATACAAGATACACTAGGTACACTAGATAGAAATAAATACATAAAATTTTACCTCCCTTAATTTTACCAGACAGATTTAATAAATGCACATAACTAATGGGTATATAATGACTTCCCTAAACTCCTACTTGTAGATCATGCATTCTATTTCCCAGTACATCTTTTTCCCTATGAAAAATTAAATTGGAAAGTCAACCAGAGAGAAATCATACTGGGGACATTTTCAATCCATTCATTTACATTTTCACTCTTTGCAGAATGTGGATAGTGTATTTTTATGGCATGTTTGGTTGCTATTCAAAACATCTTTTTTTTTTTTTTTATTGAATAGCAAAATTATTAGATGAGTAGAATCCTGTATGCATAATAAGAGCACAATTTAAAGCTGTCCCTAGGCTAATTTATGAAGCACTAAATCAATTGGAAAAGTTTTTCCTTTTTCTTAAAGAGGCACAAGGTTGCTTTTTCAGCTGGTTTTGTCTGTTTTCATGGTCTGCACATTGATCATAGCCTGGTACAGTTAGCCAAATGCATATGGGAAAAGAAATATCCGAGGGATGAACCTAATGATAGGTGCACTCTTTGTTGGTTTGTTTCACTTCCCTTTCTAAATGAATTCCCTGTTCACTAGTGCACAAGTCATTACTGAAGAAGGTTCACAGGCAGTGACCAATGTGTAAGAGAACACAGTTAATGCATAGGAGTTTTGCAAACAGATGTTTGTGATTGCACGAAGACAAGGCTTGTAACTCAACCTAGCAAAATGTTATGTGAAATACCTTTCTTCACATCCCAGCAAGGATGTGTAAGCGCATTAAGTTTCCAATGAACTATGGAAAAAAATGTGCATTCCAGAGTAGGCATTGTTGCTTCTTAACATCAGTATGTGAAAATAATGATCCTTAGTGCATACATACGGATCTCAAAGCACATTACAAAAGCAAGCCGGTATCACTCCTATTTGTATTGATAGGAAATGGAACCACACAGATGACACAAATTCCCTAGATCATCCAGCAACAGAGACAAAAACAAAATCTAAGGCGCTTGCCTAGATCAGCACATTTCAGGAACACATTGCCTACTCTCATTTTGCATTTGTGATAGTGGTTTAGCCTTGGCATTTCTAATTTACTTACAGAAACATGTTCTGAAGTGATATTTTATCCACAGATAATTGCTACTAATGGCAGTTGCTGGACTTTCCCAGTCTGAAAGTTCTCTGAGGGGAAATGGTTTGCAGTTTATACACCACTCTACGGATAGCCCTAAAAAGACCTTTTGTCCTAGCTTCATGCATAAAAAGTTATACAGAGAAATCATTGTATTAGTAGGACCTACCTGACAGCTTTGGATTGACTAATATGTACAGTCATCTCAGACAAGTAAGAAGCTCCTGGGAAAGAGTTGGAAAAGACAGCAGAAATTTCAACTCTTTGGGGGCTATTCTGACAGTGTAGTCATTGACTGAGAAAGCAAGAGGACATTTATTGCTATGTTTTAGTTGTTTTCATGTTTGATTTAAAATGTAATCTGCTGGATTATTATTTACTCTCATCCTGGGACTTTTAATTAGATGCATTTTGGAAAATCGAAGTTTAAAATCATGCTTTGCTGAATTGGTAAGTTACATCCTAAACTGGTAAAATGGACCTAATTTTATCCAGCAGAATTGCACTATGGAATCATAGTTAGTCTTAGATTTTATGGTCATGTTTAATGCCTCTCCTTAGCTGAAGAGAACCTAAGGATTCGCATATATGTATTTTTGTCCTTCAGAAGGACAAATTATATTTCCTGTTCATGTAACTGGCATGAGTGCTGCATCCCCCTACATGACATAGTTTAAAGGGTATAATTAGCAAAACACAGTCCTTACTTGTCTGCCACCATCTGAGGCTGAAAGGGAGAATATTCTATTCTTATATTAGTGTTGACAATAACCAGAATAGCTTGAACTTTCTCAGATATCCTGTCCTGAGGAGCTGCCTTTCTAATACAAGATTTTTCACATCTGTTATCTATAGGGAAGAATGCAAAATGCCTCTCAGAAATATCATTCGGACTTCTAACACACTTTGCAGCATTTTACGTCCATGAAACTGAGATAAACATACAATATTTCCATTTGGCATAGATAACATTACTCCACTATTATTTTTTATTTGAAAGAAAGCTGTATTTATTTTGTTGGCTAGTTCACCATGGTACTCTCCACATGATACTCTCCTCTTCACAGCTATGTCATATCCATACCAAAAGCTGTTGAACCAGCTGTTTAGTACTCACTCAGAGCAATGTTTCAATTGCTCTGAAAAATCTCTTCCAGGATGTCTTGCCCTAAACTCTCCATAATCAGAACAGCCATAGAAAACTATGATATAAAAGTGCTTAAGAGTGCAATACGCACTCAAGTATCTCAGCAGTATGGATCTGTATGTGTACACTTAGTTTTTTTAAGGTAGGTGTTGAAACCCTCCGGCAGCATATTTGGACTGGGTGAACAGTCAGGGTCATTGGAAGACTTGACTAAAAAGTTATGCCTGGTTTCATCACAAGAGAAGGCAAATAGGACAGACAGAACTTATCATAAGATTTAATGACTTTAGCATGCCATTCAAGTGACACTGAGGAGGTGTGACATCTATTCCACAGGCTGGAGTTGCAATAGGCAATGAGAGGAATGTTCCCTTAATTCAACAGACATGGAGTTTATTTATTTTACCAGTTGGAAATATCAGGGCTCTGTGAAGGTGAAAGAGGACCAACATATATGCATTACTTTAAGGCCCACTAAAACCCTCTTTGAGGGCATAAGCATTGCATCTGCCTCATGCTGGCCTCATTTGCATGACTGAAATTCACCCCAAATACACCGCACAAAATACTGCAGAAATTCTGTGCCTGCAAGAGGAAAAAAGGACTGTTGCTAAGGTTTTTTTAAAGTCTCATAGTTCTGAACTAGTGTGGTGCCATTTTATAAGTGTTGGCAATATCCTCATGAATACCTGTGACAAGTGCCATTAACATAAAATACAAAGTGGAATTGGGCATGATGAGATATTTAAAATTTAGACATGTACTTGCCACATTTGAAAATGCACTTCACAGATATATATTTTTAAACCGTATATTTTTTAAAAACAAGTCAATTCATTGCCTTATATTTTGAGTTTTAATTCCAATCAAGCTAATTTCTAGTCATCACAAACACATACCTGCCAGTAATGAAGGTTGTTTAATTAGGTCCAGATAAAATAGCTCCAATTCTGTTTCTGATCCACCTGTCAAAGCAAATCAGTCTTTTACATGACTTTAAAAAAAACAAATTAGACTAGCTGATGATTTTTTGAATATTCAAGTAGACATACTGAAGATAAATCCAAACAGAACTTGTGACTGAACAAAAGCCTGGAACGTGACCCCAAAGATGAAGAGATCCTCTTCTGCCAGAAGCAGATTTCCAAGCTTGGTATTTGAGGATTATGAAGTCAAGGACAGGGTGCTAAAACGTGGCTACTGGAAAGGATAGCAGCATCTTCCACAGCTTAGGGCAAGGTAACATTTCAATGCTATGTAAAATTAAACACAAATAACAATGTTAAAGGTCCTACTTAAAGCCCCAAAGCCAGGTGATTTCAGAACAGACATGTCCAACTCATGCCACTATAGCTCTATGGAAAAAAAAAAATACTTTGCTGTTTGTGCTACTATTACAGACACAAGTAGAAAATCTAGAAGGGCTGATAGGGTTGAATGCTAAAAATATTTTCTTTTTCAGTGGCTTCTAAGATGGACTAATAGCCTGAATACATTTACTGGTAGGCAGATAAGAGACATAAATTGACCATCACAAATGGCATTATTTGACATATGAGATGTTAATTAAAACAACTCAGTACAGCTCTGAGAGATCACTAATAATTGCTTAATATATAGGAGCTCGACCAACAACTTCCAAAAGTGTAGGATTAGGCACAAATGCTAGGCAGTAGACTAGAGAGAAAATACTGATTAAAAAGCACCACTCAGACACACACTGTGAACATCTGGAACAGAAAAAGGTAACTCAAATTTTAATATGGAGATTATCTCCGAGGCTCTGGTAAGCAAATCAGTCCACATGTCCTTGCTGTTTCTGTGCTTACTGTGTACTCAATCCATTAAGTGAGAACTCACCAAAAGTGTCAGGGTTTCGTGTGTTTTTTTCTCATTCGAGCCTACCATTTATCATGCTGGGATGATAATTTTCTCATTCTTTGATTCCTATCAAAGTGGTTCTACTGATGTTAGTTATTAGAGCACTAACTTTTCTCCAGTCATTTATACATATTGTATTGGCAACTGTTGTGCCTTCTGTACGATGAACTTGTTCATTTTGATCGATTTACAATGCATGATGGCTTGCTCTTTTCTTACAACTGGCATTCTAAGCACCATCCTCATTTTGTCTTTAATTTGTTTGGATTGGACATTTTTTGATTTGGCTTTCCAAATTCAGTGACAGTGGTCTGATTTTATCAGATGTCTACATTAACTTCTTACCTTATGCAGATAACTCCTGTAAAGCACAGTTGTGGTAGCAATGGGGCACAGTTGTTAGGGCTGTATCAGATTCCGTAACGTTTGGGTTTTTTAATTCGTTTCTTTATGAATAAAATCCTGACCCAGTAAAGTCAGTCAGAATTCTTCCATTTGCCCCTATCACATTCATATGAGAGGATGTTAGGAGTATCAAAGTCTCAAAATCCATTCATGTTTGTTTCATTAGAGTCTCTCCACTTCCATTGTAAGGAAATCTGTCTTGTTAGATGACGAGGTCCGACGTGCATCTCACAACCTTATGTTGTGAAAATAGCAAGGCATGAACTCGTTACGCTTACGTATGGCAAACAGTTTCACAGGTCCTCCTTGAAATGAGGGTATGACTTGTTTTCACCCCCAGCTTATTTGCTCAAGGTACAACAGGAATGAATTAGGATCATGAGTCAGAGGATGAGATTTTTTTTTATGTCATTAGGTCTCAGCCTGGGAAGACATATGTATTGACTTGGTTGCCAAATTAAGGAGCAGACTTCCCCAAGTGATTCATACTCGCTTGCTCTGCCTAGAATACATGCCGTTCTTTCTAGTACTGGATGCCCATGATTATCTGATATTTCTACAGCTCCAAAACCACAGATTGATATGGCCCTGTTTATACCTCTGAGAAGCAGGGGCAGCTTTAGGCCAGCTGGCTGTTAAAAAGGGTTATGTTTTAACCTGGACACTTGCACACAATTCACTCATGATGTCGCATATACCTATATGCTTGATAATAATTAGCCACCGTTTCCAAAAGACTTCCAGATTCTTGTCTTTCATATATCGTCACCTCCGCCATACTTAAACTGGATTGTATTCAGCTATTCCATTTATGTACTTTTTTGCCTCTAGATCCCAAGTAGATGATATTTATTTCAAATACAGATGCTGCATTGTTTCAGAATATACCATGTACTACTGCTGTTTGAGCCTGCAGAAAGTCATGACAACGTTTATGCAGCATAATTAATATTTAGCAACGATTGGGACAAAACATCTTGCCTTGTTAGGTTCCTCCTTCTCAGGTGAATACACTCTGAAGTGAATAGAAATTGTCCGTTGTGAGCCTACAAGAAGGAACACGGATGGTTCCCTTGACCCCTGCTCATTGTATTCCACACATAAATTGGTGGCAACATATGGCAAAACTGCTAAAGACTACAAAATATAAAAACCTGGATTTTTGCTTCCTCTTTTTGGAAACAAATGAATCATCTACTGCATAATCATCACTGCTTCTTTACAAGACCTGAAATCTGGGTTAGAGGTGCTCAGGATACTGGCAAAAGTTGGCTGGTGGTAGGTTATTGATGCTCACACTTTGCTCCGTGACAGGTGCACTCAGGTAGCAGCTGTATGACCTAGAAAGGTTTTTACCATAAGGAGCAATGAAGACCTCATGGGATGGCACTAACGCTACTGACATTTAACCAGTCTAAACTGGTAGATACAAGGAGCATGTTTGTTTATTTGAGCTCTATTTACTACAAAACCTGCTAGCCTTCCACCGGTATTCAGGATATTGCTAATCTCTCCTTTCTCCAAAGTCAGCAAGCAGCACCTGCTTCTGTGCAGGTTGCAGACGGGCTACAGAGAGCCTGCCTTCATTAGGTGTTATTGTGTCATTTGTTGGTGTTGGGATGATACAGTTACTTGCTTACCCCATCAGCACTGGGTTCTCCACCTCTTTGTGATATTGTGTGCTCCAACTAATTTTTGTTTCAACTCTCACCTAGCCTTAGTATTTCTGGCACGATGCTTCGCCAATTATATACCCTCCATCAGCACAAAACTCACTCAGCTTGTCAGTGCTTATCTGTGTTGTAAAGCGAAAAAAAACCCAGGACTGTCTCACATCGCAAGCCTACCTCTCCAGTGTGCTCAAAATCATGCCCTTAAAATATGCTTTTAACAAGCCAGTAAGTATTGTACCTTTTTCCCCAACTACAGAGAGCAGGGAGGTGAGGCACTTCTCTGTGTAAAATGGCACACACATTTTGTAGATCTCATGTTCTAATGCTATTAGCTCAAAAGATTGAATTAAATAGAGAAAGGTTAATGAAAGGTTTCAGTCATGATTGCAGTGACCATGATGAAGCAAAGGGGCAAGAGAAATGGCAGCTTTAACAATTAAACTCCCTCAACACATTCCTTTAACACTACTGCCATAACACAGTGAAATGCCACAGTTAATCAGATCATGCTCTCTGCTAACACTCTACTAAGAAGTTGTTGTGACTCCCCTGTTGGGATGTTCTACAAGATGATCAAGTTCTTCATTAATGCCAAACAAAGGCAGCGTATTTTAGATGCCACACAAATTAGTATCCTTAATTGTTCATAAATATAGGAGCTATTTATATATTTTTTTCATTCTGATATTTTAAAATGGCATTATAAATACATAAAGTACAATCAAATCCCTATTCCCCTGTAAATCTCAGTCCTACCATGCGATTGGAGGCTACAAGCACCTAGCAGCCATGTCGTAGCATACAGAAGTTTCCAATATATTCTGGAAGTACTTTGCTTACCTCACTAAATGCCAAAAGCAAATCTGGCACTACATCAGTCAGTCACATCTTCTTGCTTCAAGTATTTATTTCTCTGACTTTATTAAGTTGTGAGCAAACATCTGAGTAGTTGAACCTCCTGCAGGGTCTCATCACATTTTAGGATTGGCCCTTTCTGCAATTGCAAAATATTTATACTGCTAGCACATGTCAGAGGAATAAATTATCCCATAAAGAGCCCACTTTTTGCTGTAGTATTCTCTGATGTCCTTACTGAGGATACAAGGAAACAAAGAAGCCCAGGCTTGCAGAGGGTGAAAGACAACATTGGCCAGCAATAACAGCATTAGCTCTGGATGTACAAGACCGTAGTTCAAGTCACTCTTTCCTCTGCACCTTGGGCAAGCGAGTGAGATTATCTCTATACAATAGGGTTAAGAGCACTTACAACTACAACTCCAGGGTATTTCAGGGTTAAACAGTTAAAAGATTTTGGCACATTTAGATATTTTAGTAACAGAAACACCCCAAAGCAGAGAACGTCTTAAGGTTAAACTGAAGCTAGCAAAAAGACATATGAAATAAAAACCATCTTCCACAATTTGATTCACCACCCATCTTAAAAATTTCTTTTAGCAGTATTGTTTACATGTCATATCAATATTCTGAAAACTAAGATCAAAGCACGACATGTCAAGGAGGAGAAAATGTGTTCCCATTAGCAGTAGACGGGTAAGTCAAGTTTTGGGTGGAGACCAGTAAACTGTAGTAAGGCTTTCGTAGATGTAGGTGCAAAGCTTAAGATGTTATGACTGCCATCCATGTGAGGTTACCTCCTCACAGCAGAGATGTGGTGTAATATGGTTCTGCATATACATGCAGGCCCACACTCCTTAGGAATCTAAAAATACTGCAGGCTATGGACTACGGCAGCTGGGAAGGGATATATCCCAACACTGGTGCAGGGGCCTCCAAAAGAGGGGCAGAGTGAATATTTTGGAGACCGTAATATATTAAACCATTGCAACTTAAATCTACCAGAATATATTTAACAGAACCTTACATGAATAAAAGTGGGAATAGGAGTAGGATGAATAGGAATAGGACTAGGAACAGGAATAATTGACATCACTTATGGGAATAATGTCTGATAGTTTTGCTAGTCTGTCCGTCAGATAGTGGATTTTTTTGTGGCTTTTACAATTTTACGGATATTAACTTGAGGAAATAGATTATAGGAAGGTTAATGAAAGGTTTTAGTCATAATTACGATGACCATGACCTAACAGAAGGCCAAGGAACCTTGCAATTAAAAAAGAATACCAAACTTTTATTTATCCATTGCCAGAGCACAAAGAAATGCCACCATTAATTATACACCACATTGATTACTAAAAAAGTTGTCATGTATCCCTTTGATGATGCAAGATTGTTGTTAGGGCAATGAGATGCTACTAAAATTCTTTGTAAGACTTAATTAGGTCATTTGTTTAATCTCATGGTTTGGTTTTTTTTCACCCCATTCTTTTTTCTTGTCTTTCTACTTCTCTCTACTTTTTTTGTTCAGCTGTTTGCTTTTGAAAAGTTATGAAGATTTTTTTTAAAGTACTCAAGGACTTCCATTATTTATGTAAGTTATACTAGATATCTTCTTCTGCTTTGGATGTCAAATACAATACCACTTGAACAGGGCCAATACTATCTCTCTACAACCTTCAGTTATTTCTGTTACATACTGTGGTTCAAAATGCTGATCAGATACTGTGTGTAGACATATAGCAGAAAATTCCCATTGAAATCTGTGACTTGGATCTTTCTTTACCATCCCATAACACAGAGCAGAATCCTCCTCTTTGTTCATAAAAACATGCACCTATAAAATAATGTATGTAACGTCTGCTGAATATTCTCTACTATTCATGAAGTTAAAATTAACTTCTTGTTTTAATTGCTTATCAGTTCCATAAGCATAATTCCCATGATTTAAGCTGCTTTCTTAGGGATCTGCTACCTTTCCATATAGAACTTCACATTTTTATGAATTTTTACTGTTTAAAATGTATATGTATGTAAATTATTATGCAGCTGAGCCTTTCACATCAGAGGTACAGTATAAATACTAAATCAATGTGGAAAACATCACGTCTGCTTTAACTTGACTTGATTATACCTAAATATAAAAAAAAATAAATTAGCATTTTACTCTATTTTTAGTTGTCTTCATTGTATTATACTGTATATTTGTTTAAATTGTGTAGATTAACACCCCTCCCAACTATTTCCTATAGTTTTATGCTAATAAAGTGAAACTTAAAACAGCTCATGAGAGACTCGGAAGAGAAAGTCAGATGTCTACTGCAGATATTCCTCAACTGAAGGACAAATATGCTGGAAACCTTGGAATACTGCGTTTTATCTTTTCTGAGAACAGACCTACCTATTGCAGATGGTCAATTAAGCACAAGTTTTGCTAAAAAAGGCTGAGACAGTATCAAGCTTTCTTTTAATTTAGATGATATTTTTGCTCATGTTTTCCATAATTTATTATTGATTACTCCTAGATTTATTACCTATATTTTAGCTAACAATTTAGTATTCAAGAGGTTTTAAAAATAAAGCAGCTACAAAATGCTGCAATTCGGCAATTGTGCCAAAGACCATTTTTCTTGTCCCTGGACGTGATTGACATGTGAATGTGACTCCGGAAGAAAACATTATTAATATGAGGAAAAGTTATGACTTTTGAATGATGTTGGCTTGCCTTGTAAGTAATTCCCTGGGTTATATCTGCATTGCATATTCTGATAAGTATACATAGCCAGATTCTCTTTACACATTTTAGCTTCTTTAATAATTTCCTTAAATGCAGAAGAGGGGAAAATAAAGACATATTATTAATAAACAAGCAATTAAGCAGGTTAGGGCAACAATGCAATGCTGGTCATTCAGGAACCCTGTGCTAATTTTAATTAGCTGCTTTCCCTTGCTTTCAAATGTAATTAAAGCAGCTTAGTTGTGCTCAGTGATGCAAACCACCTTATTTAATCACTAACATTATTTCCCTGAACTATTAATGATTTTCAAAACGCTTGTTTATGCAGAATTAGAACAGTAATTATCTTACCAGTTAATTTTGTACCTTCACATTTCACACCTCGCTCAAACGTCATTCATTTACCACAGCCTTTCTGTCAAAACAAAGAAATGCTTGTTCTAAATGTGCTTCTGACTGCCAAATTGAAAGCCAAGTTTTGTAACACTAATAAAGTAGCTCCCAAGTGAAACAGGTGTAGTAATTTAGACCCTTCCTGTCTCGAGCTTGCACGTACATGCTATGTCTTTTCTTTATTAGCTTTAAAATGAGAGCTTGGTGTGCAAAATAAGCTATTTAATTCAGACTTGTGGAGCAGAATATAATCTTTAATTTAAACTAGAGCAGTAAAAAAAGGCCTTTAATTTTAACTGGCATGTGCGTGTGAATTTGAATTAATAATCCAGAAAATTGAAACTGTTTTGCTGCTGTTGCTGGATAGTGACTGTTCTTCACATGCCCTTAGTTTCACTCACTCTATTTCTCTCTCTCCCAAGCTTTGCCTAGTGCCTATTTTATGATGTTGCTGTCTTCCAGAAAGGGAATTCTTCTAAAAAAGAAATTCTCAGTTGATTGAATTCTTGCAAAAATGCATTGTGTTGAAATGAATTCTTATGTCTGTGTTAATTCAGTTTAGAAAAAGAATATAATTGGGGTATTCATTATATCTACTTAAGACAGAATTTAAATGCACCATGAATTTATACTTCACGAGTCATCAGATTTTTATCCTGTTATTTCTTTCAGTTTAAGTTAACAACTAGTTGTGCACTTATAATCACAAAATACACTAGCCTTACAATCAGCAAATAATTCTTCCTCTTCACTCCTGTGAGAAAGGGAAGTCTGCCTTATTGCCAAGGAAATTAAGCAACTGCCCAATGTCATACAAAAGCAAATCTCTGGCAGAACTAGAAATCAAAAAAAGAAAGCTCCATCTTTCAGCTGTTCTGAACGGTCTCTGAGGTCTCCTCCACTCATCCCAAGTTGTGCAGCCAGTGCTAGTGATGAGTGCCTGTTGCTTCTTTTTCAGAAGATGGCTTGCGAGCTAGATGAGCAGCCTACAAGGAGTCATTCTCACTCTTTCCTCTCTGCAGCCACACAACAGACAAATAAACATCTATCTGTTTAGTTCAATTCAATTAAGTTCAACATTTCATCCACAAAATAAGAAGACAGCCTAAAAATCCCACTGTAAATCAGGCCTATCACTTATACAGTGCATCTGCGGATAGCACAGATACACGCACATCTGGCAAAATTCCTTCTGAAAAAAGGGGACAAAAAAGACCGGATTTGATGGAATGACTCTACCACTGACATAATCTAACTTTTTTTTGCAGGAAAGGTAATTGCAAACAGACTATTGGATCTTAGCTTTTAAAGTCTCGTTAATGTGATTCAATTTAAACATGAAAGCAGTGCATTTGACCTCCACTGGACTACTTTAAAGCATAAAGCTACCCATGTAAGCAAACGGATGGCAAGATGGACACCTAAGAGTACAACAGTATTTTTGCATGTGTTCATTAGAGACACTGAATTACTGCAGTCAAGATTTTAAATACTACATCACATTTTGCAAATATTCTTTCTAAATACATTATAAATCATACAGAAGAAAGCAGATCAATGTGCAAAAGAAACTGTTTTAGTTAAAAAGCCATATTTTGTCTAAAAGCTTTACATGCACTCTGACAAAGTAGTTGTATTTTAATAAATTTAAATGTATTAATTTTTCCACAGATTCTATAAATCTGAGACAGCTAAAATTATTTCGATATTTCCAGAATGCCCAAGATCCATGGTCTCCTGGCAACTAGCAATCACATGGCTGTAGAGGTTTTGGCCTACTGTTACAATGCCGTTATATGTTTGGTTGATGATTTATTCAAACTCAGTTTCAAACCTGCTGTTAGCTCCCTCATTGCTTTAATGCAGCTAGTCTACCATTCATAACTGTCAAGAACCAATTCATTGGGACTTGGGCTTATTAAGCACCCAAACTGTGTAGTGAACATACTCAGTTTTGTGCCTGGGAATG
This sequence comes from Nipponia nippon, assembly GCF_047370975.1. Classification (NCBI taxonomy): domain Eukaryota; kingdom Metazoa; phylum Chordata; class Aves; order Pelecaniformes; family Threskiornithidae; genus Nipponia; species Nipponia nippon. Next base: position 37,944,482 of record NW_028262369.1, read on the forward strand.
TGAATAAACACTATACTTTCCATCTGTTTAAATTGATCTCTGATGTTTTTAACCATGCAATATTTTTATCTTGTTATCAAGATACTCAACCACGAACTCCAAAGAATACATTGTGTACAGCTCAGCGTTAGCAGGTGGCAGTAAGCCTGACTGCCTCCTCTCTAATGGGCACAGATACAGGGGGAGAGGTTGGTTTAATACGCTGCTCTTGCAATAAGTTACTGTACGCACAGAGTCTAAGGTTTATGATTTTACAGAGAAATGGGAAGGACAGGCTCGTCATCTGGGTACAACACTGAGCTTGGAGAAACAGCAATGGACTTCTTAAGTAGTGACTTAGTGTTTTCTTTGAAAGGAGAAAGATTGCTCTGGCAATTAAAGAAGTAATCACAGTGGATATTTACTCTATTGAGGACAATATATCAATTCTCTTGGTCAAACACACCAACGGTAGAAATAATACAAAGAGAAAATGGGTTTTGAAAATAAAATATTACTTAACAAGTGCATTTATATTTTAATCTAACTCTGTTAATTCAATAGTTTTAAAAAGGCATATTTGAATTGGCAGCTTTAATAGTTTTTCATGTTGAATAACATGGTAATATGATTTTTCTCCATTCTGTTCACATAAGGAACATTCTAAAATGTGTTGCCACAATTACACAGCAGCAGTGTGCATGCTATTTAATGTGAGCCTGGGAATAAAGCTGGTTCAAACCATTTGCTTTAAAACAATCATAAATAGCCATTTTGACATAATGATTCTAGTACAGTATGCTTTGCTTGAATTTCAAGGATTCTAGTGGGGAAAACATAACATTCTGAGCACTAATTTAATTTAAATTAGGACTACTGTAAAATTCAGGTTCTGACCAAATGGCAATTAAATTAGGTTTGAGGTGGTTTTGGGTTTGTTTTGTTTTGTTCTGGTACAAAGGACTTAATATTTCTGAGAAGGAAATTATTATAAAAAATATCTAAAGATGCCAGCAAGAATAATTGGAGGATCGGGAGGTTTTTTTCTTGAGTGTTTGCTGATGTTTTGCCCATCCCATTGAGAATTTCAACAGAGGAATAAAATGACACTCTATCTTCTGGACAGCTTGATGTTTGTCTTTACCGTCAAGCAAAAAGGGATGCAATTCCATTCATACAGAGAAGATTAGAATAACGCAGAAAACATGAATAAAATAGAACAATTCACAATGATAACCAGTCATATCACACATTAAGGGGTCTGGACTCCTTTGGTACATACAGACTAACACACAGGGCCCTAATGAATCAAGGTTCTTCATTAAGAACAAATGTACTTTCTTACCAGCTCTTCACATTTTCATGAAGAAGATGTTAACACAAATAACTTCTTTAAATTATTAAAAATTATTGCAACATCAGTTAACGACACTACACTTGAAGCCTGATGCTGTAAACATAACAGGCTTCGCAGCTGCCACTCAGCAGTGGCTGCAACGGGACTACGCTGCATTACACCTAGGGACTCCTGGTGGGAAAAACCCTACAAGAAGTATTGGGAGAGTCATGAGATAGAAGCATGAACATGTATGTAGGTTTTTCAAAAGGATAGTTGCCCTAGAAAATAAATCATCATTCGTTTTCTACAAGACTTGCAGTTCAAACTCATGGCTTCCTTTAAAATAAATACAGTGGACACAGATCTCCAGGCTGTTACATTTGATTTGTGGCAATGTTAAATTTAACTAGCCTTGCACTGGCAAATATATACAGTGTTCAGTCTTTATCTTTAAATAAAGCTCACTGCTGCTCCAAGTTAATCAAAATCTTTTGCAAACTTGGAAAAAAGGTTAGAGCACTTTCATTTCTAGATCTTTTTTCATCGTGACCTACAGAAATGTCTGTCCTTTGGAAAGGCAAGGCGCTACACAGCACTCCTATGGTCTCTCTGAATGTATGGCACTGAATCCTGTTAATTTTCCAGAAGCATGAAGCAATTCAGTATTGTCTTACTTTTCCTGAATATTTACTGATTACCTTGGGATGACATCAGATGGAAATTCAGGTAGTATCAATATTGGTTAGCTTTTTCTATAGTGATCACATCTACAGGAGAGAAAGGTTTCATGGAATAATGGCTGGGAGTTTGGATCCAACTTTTCATGCTCTTAGCCTCATGGAAAAACCCATGGAAACACCTGAGCCTATCTTGCTCTGTACCAACCTGTCCTTATATCTTATCTTACCTTATCCAGATGCTTATATCTATCCATTAACGCCATGTATATCTGGCCCCAAATATAGGAATGAAATGAATGCAATGAAAAATGATGGGTAGTAGTAGCAATTTATAGTCTCCAAATTATTTAACCATTTCTTATTCAGAGACTTAAGCTGGGAGAAGTAATCAGCAGTTAAACTAATGAAAGAATGCTATCAGGGAAGGGAGGAAAAGAAGCTTAGTAGGTAAACCAGTGCACCTCTGAAGCAGGATCTATTATAAACAAGTTATAACCTGTAAATTTCTGTATAACCTATTTCTTAAAAATTATGACAATTACTTAGCCTCCTTAAATAGCTGCTCCCATCCCCCAGTTAGCGTTATTGTCTGAGAGATTGCTTCTTTCCTTAGATTTAATATAAATCTCTTTTTGCTACACATTGAAGAAGTATTTCTTGCCCTGTTCTTAGTGAACATAGGGAACAATTGGTCACTACCCCATTCGTAGCAATTGTTTAGAGCTTATAGTATTCACCCCACAGTCTTTACTCAGCTAGGTAAATCCAGGAGTTTCCAGAGTTTTTGTTGGTTCTGTTTCGTGAGTCCTCAGTTAACCCATGTTTTCCTTGACCAAAACCCAGGCAGAGTATTGCATCTCAGGTCTCACATTTCAAGGAGTAATTTTCTCCCTGATTTTAAATCTGAGGGTCCTGATCGTGCAACCTGGAATTACACCTTGTTTTTCTTTTCCCCCAATATTTATCAAGATCTTTTGAATTCTAAAGCTGATCTCCAAACTGCTTCCAAATTCTTCTCAATTGGTGTCAGCCAAAAATTTTTAAATTGTATCTGCTGTTATATCATCAGAGAGTAGAACTGGATCCACGAGAGACCTTAGGGAAGCCTGTTGTGTACGTCCCTGAGTTGCAAAACAAAGTACTACTAACTATCTTTGAGTATTTTTAAACATTTGTGTAAATGTTGTACTTAGCTTCATCCTGTTCATAGTTTCTTACACTGAAATTTGTATTAATTAAGCGTAAAAAGATTTTATTTTAGAACATGGGATTTTTTTATATTTCAATCACAGAGTAGCTTCAGGTTCTTTTGTGAAACTGAGGAAAAGAAAATGGAAGGCAAGGCATACCTCATCTGCCTTAAAAACTGATGAAAGAAGATAAGAATTAAGAGGAAAGTGAGAAGGTCATCAACAAGCAGAATTCCAGGAAATATAATGGATAAAGCCAACTTCAGTATAAAAACTCTCCATAAGACTGATCATAAATATGACCAGTCAAAATTTCCCACAGAATTTTAAAAGGCAGAAGGCAACTACACACGCCAGGTAACATCAGTTCTGCTTTTATATATAATTTGAACTCTCAACTCCTATATAAAATGTGTGTTTACTGGAGAAAAAAAAAAACATACATTACTTCTTCCCTTACCCTTCCGTACTTGAAAGATTAACAACACACCTAGTCTGAATAAGGTTTTCCCTTGATTATTTAACACTACTAATCATAGCTCAGGGCCTTGGGTTTCCACAGAGGCTGAAAGCCATGCAAGGACTGTATCTCCTCCTTTTGTAAGCTATTCTCCACAAAAGACGCCCTCCTTCCCTTGTAGATCTCGGAGCACACAGCCCTGGCCTTTCGCTCTGCCTATTCAGTTCTTGCTCAAGCATTCTCACCTTTCAGCTGTTCACAGAAGGGTGAGTTTTTATTTATAAACTCAAGGCCCACAAAAGCAGTGTGACAGATTGCAAGCAGTGCTTCCACATCCTTCCCCGTGAAAGAACAGATAGATGTACATATATGAAGCTTCTTGATTATAGTATTGTGCCTGTCCCAAAAAGGTGTCCAGTAGCAAGGCTTTAAATCCTTAAAATATCTCCCGGATGCTTTACACATTTATCTCCATATTTCTTGACAAATAACATTCTGGCATGAAGTTAGGTATAGGAGAACATCAGGTGAACAAAGCATAGTTAATACCAACTTTAAATATGAAGAGATTAGCACACCTTTGCTTTACTAAAAAGGAGAGCTACATTCAGTCAGACTCACAATGGTGGAGAGAGAAGATTCCTAACTCCAGGCAAATTCAGAGGCAGAAGTAACACAATTTTTTTCCAACTTGTGTATAAAAATCCCAAAGAGAGTAAAGTAGCCACTGGGGATGCAGAAGTGTTTATCTATTGCCTGTAAGTATCAAGGCAGCCTTCTTCATTAGTGTGATGAACAATGAAATTAGAATTATTGCACACATTCAGATAAAACGCAGATCAGATGGTCAGTCTGTTCCCTGGCAGAAAGTGGTATTCAGCAACTCTGTTCACAGCCTAGGTCTCATGTCAAGAGACTGGATAAATGTTCCAGTGCTCTTGTGTAGATCTCTCTCACTGCCCTGTGCATTCAGCCTCCACGCTCAGAATCTCTGCCAGCTCAGATGAAACCCATAATATTTTTGTAACTATTGTGTTTTGACAGCCTCAGCGTTGACTGATGTAATAGGTAGGAAGCCGAGAGCCTAATAAATCCTATTAAAAGTTAAAGTTTCAGTCCAATAGCCAAAGGTCCATGAGGTAATGTATCCACAGTTTTCAATCACAGCCTCCTTTATTACAGCCTATTTCAACCAGCCTAATCTAAAATGAATGCATTAGGGTTTGTGCTCTTTGCAAAGTTGCTGCCATTGTCTCTCTGCCCTTCCTCCTGATTTGCTTGGTAGTTTGGGAGCCTAAGGGAGGGGTGGATTAAATTGGAAAATATAAATAACAAATCAAAAATTAAAATTGATTGGATAAACAATTTCCCTTAGACTGTTTCTTAATAAGTGATCGATTTTTTAATCAATATTCATTATTTCTCAGAACATACCAAACTGTTTATTGAATAAATGAATGGCTGGAACTACAATGACATGAAATCAAATAGGTGAACCAATTTCTTTAATAACATGGGCTGAGCAGGCCACCTCATCTTACCTGCTTGAAACGAAAAGTCAGAAATTCAAGACCATTGAGTAAGCGATCCAAATAAAGGATGCAATTTGGTTTAGGGAGCATGTGTTTTCATGTTTGATATGCAAAGGTGTATAGCCACATGCTGATTTGTGCGATATTTCTAAATTGCAGTTGAAAGTTTCTTTTTGATACAACTTTTGTGTTCTTTCCCACAATTCTTCATTAGTCAGCATACTGCAAAGCTTCTGAAATAAAATTCAGATCTGAAAAATGAGATCTGTAAAACTGTTCACCGTAAAGTCTTCAGGCATGGCAAATGGATTTCTCTAATAAGTTTTTATTCACCAGTATCAGATTCAGTGGTACATATAAACTATATGCTGCATCCTAATATATACTTCAGACTATTTCATATTATTTGGCATAATGTAAAAAATAACCTCCTTTTGATGTACAGATGTTCTGAAGGTCTTTTTTTTTTTTCGGTTGAAGAAAAAGCACTAGGGTACAAGATCTCCAAGAAATCTTTCCACATTTGTTTAAAACACAAGCAAGCATATTAATTTTGTTCTACATGATACAGATCATATTGTTTACATGAGCTTCAACTCACAAAATTTCTTCCAGTATGCCAAAATGCTTAGCCTTCATTTGTGCTCATAATATACATGATTCTACTTCTTATGAAAACATATAAACTGTACTAATCAACTGTTAATTAATTTGTAGGAGCTCTCACTTTAACATCTATTTTAACTTGTCACGATTAATTTAACATAGGACCAAATGGCGATAGCATTCTATAGCTATGCAGAGATAAAAGTAGGAAATAACCTGAGCAATGAAAGGAATCAGAAGGATAGCAGGTTCAGTTTGTACACATTTTGTAAATTAATTCCATGTGTTTGTTGTTGTCACAATTCATTGTTGAGGAATCAAATATCAATCTATCATGCTATGCTGTCATCTACAATAACACTGACTAATATAATAAGAAGAACTTTCATTCAGCTCACTTCTGTAGATCACAGATTTCTGCAAATGGTAAAGGGCCATGGTAAAACCAGAAATCTAATCTAAAGTCTGAATCTTCAGATCTAATTTCACTTTCACTTTCAATCTACCTTACAACACTGCTTACCAATAATAAAGCTGTAAGTTTTGCAGCAGTCTCCAAATACTTACTGAGTGCAACAAATAATTAAACAGAAGGACATCAGCAAAAGCACAAAAAAACATAGGAATGGGTCAGTCAGACTTAATTCTTCAAGCTGCCTCTCTGCACCTATGTAGAGTTTTAGCAAAAGCAACCCACGAGGGTTTGTATTCAGGGAACAGCTGTCACACTAACCTTGAGGTTAAAAAAGTCTTAACTGGTGAAATGAAGCTGTTTCCTGCCACAATATGTAAATATTCTGCAGAATTTTGAGGCCGGTCACCATCACATGTAACACACCTTTCTAGAGCATTCAGGACTATCTGACCACGTAAGAGTCATCATCACTGACCAAAACAACACTTTCCCCTAATTCCAAGCATAAAATCACAGGCCCTAATGCTCTGGATTCATCCACAGAGTTTTCAGCTCCCTTAGTCTGGCATTTTGCACTGTCCACTTTCATATACATCTGCATGAGTTTGTTAAGATCCAGTTGCCCTGTGGAAATTTTTAAAAATATGTTAGTTTTCCAGTATGAGCTTGCTTAAAATGGCTGTGATTGTCCTCTCCGTTGAGGCAACAGGAGAATTGGTAAACCATGCAGACGAAGCAGAGGCGATTTATGTCCCAAGGACTGGCCAGAAGATGGTGGCAGAGAGCAGTCCTCCCTTCCTCCTTCCTCCCGTGGTTTATGAGGGTAATTTTAATCCTCATAGACCCCAAGGTCCTCTGGACACCTCATTACACTGCTACACAGCAGTCTCCTAACTTGTGCCATTAACTTATTTTTTATGTTTTAAGATAACATAACAAGCTCAAAGCATTGGTTTACATCCAGTTCATTCAGTTAGACCCGGGCACTTGCATAAACACGCCACAGGCTGGAGGCACCACGCTCTCCCGCATCTGCTAAAGAACTAAGTATCGTAACATCAGTTTTGGTAGTGATAAAAATCAAACATTTTCTGGAGCCATTATTGCCTAAAATGTTAATGCAGTTTACTTTTTTCAAATGTGATCAATAGCTGGGGGGAAAGTGCCCATAAATTACTAGAGGCAAATACCATTCTATTAGCACTTAGGAGATTTTGCAACATTTGCCAGTCTCTGCTTTACTGGAAAAAAAAATTAATTTGCTGAAAGCCTAGTTTTTTACCTGTCTTTGTCTTTCTCTGTAAAAGAGGGATATTTTCATCATGAGTCATTTAAGAGATGTAATTCTAATGTACTATAGCTATAGGTTTCAATTAATGTTCTACCTCTCTGTCAGCTTTACATTCCGTGTTTTATGAAATCATTAACTATTGTCATGTTTCTATTATGATACTATTAGGAAATAAAGAGACGTATGTAAATGGAGATGTAAAATAAATGTACGACAGTTACTAGGAGCAACATCTGTGCACTATCATACATGTTTACACTAATTTTCTAAAGATTGTTCCATTCATTACAGAGCATTGTTACTTCCTGTGGCACAACCCTTATTTCCATGCATTTAGGGATTGAAGCAAAGAGAGGGTAAATGAGAGCCTAATCAATACCACTTTTCATTTTGCTTCTAATGTGCTGCCTTTCCCTTTCTTTTCTTCATGAACAAATCCAAAAAAGATCCTGACGTTACAGTCATAAAATGTAATTCTTCTGCAGAAACACAGACAATAATGCTCTCTGTATTCAGGCGTATTGCATATTCTAATGGCATTTGGCTAAATTGAGTATGGATTTAACATCAAAGGCTTCATGAATTTTTCAAATGAGATATTAAAGTCAATATTTCAAGTGAAAGATATTTCAATTTAGTTGCATACACAACAATAAAAAACTTCTACAAGGCAGAGGTACTCGTGGCTGTGGCAGTATTAGTTCATTCAGGAAATTATTAGTTTATAAGAAAATCAAACAGAAGGTTGTGATATGGCAATGACACTGAATAAATTAGACAAACCGATAGGTGCTAACGTACTTTATCTCTTGGAGTCTGAAGCAGAACTTGCCACTGGCATGTTCAGTGCTGCAAGCAGGGCTTCGTTTGGGGATATTTTATTTATTTATTTTGGAAATTCAAACGGTTAGCATCAAGAGTTGCATTCAGGACCTCAGAAATCTGCTTATTTTCATCCCTGAGAGGGCTAGGCCTACTGTATGCAAGAAAACCTCCCGATCCCGTTTATTTTTCGATCTAAGTGCATTTTGCTCCATATTGTCAATACTTATGCAATGCTGCTTCTGCTTTCACACTGAGTTATTGAACATTCAGACTCAGTGTCCGCAAAAAGTCCACTGAGCTCTGGCTACTTTTGTGTCCTTGTGTGCAAAGACTTGCAAACAATACAAACACGGAGTCTGGTGGTTCCTTTCCTATTTTAGGTGCATGTAATGTAGCAGGATGCCCTTTAAATTAGTAAAATATTGTATTATGCTGTCTTGACATACCACTGAAGAATACGTACATTTGTATCGCATACCACTGCATGGGAGAGCTGGATACACTACAGGCACATGTAGCGCTTATTTAGGCATCTATAATCACAGGGGCATTGTGCTACTGAAAGACCAAATACATCATTTGTTCACACGCAGGATAACAGCAACCACAGATATATACTATTGAAGAGGCAATAATTATTGATTTTACTATTAATCCTTATATTACTAAAAACTAATGATAATTAATAATAATAATTAATACTACTACTAAGAATAAATACTGCACTTGCAGTCATCCCCTGCACTACACATACAAAAAGGTTTGCTATGTACATAACGCTTCTACGGAAGCCCCCAGCCAATTCTTCCGAGTGCCCCTGAACACAGGTGAGATGGCAAATCTCTTCGGATACCCGGGGAAAGTTACACTGGTTTAAAACTTTGATGATCAGGTAGTTTGGGCCTACAACGTGGACATTACTACAAAAAACTCTCATCCTAAAAGCATTTCCTTGAAAACAGTGGGTTGTTTGACTCTACAATATTCACTTGCAGTGTTTGCACTTACTATGAGAGCGTTTTAAAGGTTCACAAGATCCAGAAAAATGAAGCTGGTTGTAACTAAATGTTAAACTGCTAGGCCTATTTCTATAATCCGTGGTGGCTCCTGGACTGATAGCAAATGCTGACCTGTTATTCAGAACTAAACAAAGCTAATAGCTTTGCGGGGAACACTTGCAGAGACTGAGGCATGCCATCTTTCCCCCATTCGAACACCACATAATTTGTAGCACTGTTTAATTTATCCAGTTTGCACCCTGTAGGTCTTGGGGTCCTAGACAGCTATCTGTTTGTTCACCCCTAGAGCCCTTCTGAAGCTCTGTTCAAAGCTTTATAGTATTTCCAGAAAATGGAAAGTGCCACCATCTGAAAGGCAATCAATCGGGGATAAATACCAACTTCAGGAACAGGACTCTCAAAAGAAGTATTTCTTGTGTCAATGAAGATAAGGCAGAAGTTTTGTACGGTTAATAAGATCCACTAATAACTAGAATTATATTTTCAAAATTGCCTCTGGGGCTGGGGAGTATGGTTTCCTTTTCTTCTGTTGTGAATTCTGGACATCCTTGAGATGGTTTTCAAAACTACAGCTCACACTTGATGAGTCAGCAGTGCATCCAAAATCTTCCAGTTGAAGTTATTAAAATTTTGATCTTTTTTATGACATGATTTAAAATGACACTGTTAACGTGAAAGATTCCCCCATGATCTCCATTCACTCTGAGAACTAGTGTTTAAGGAATGATCCTCTGAATTCAATAATTAAATATTTTCCCTCCTGATTATAGGTATGCACATAAAGTTAAGAGTACCTTTCTTGCGAGATCTATGTCAAAATGAGAGCTCGGGCCATTCTTTAGAGCACTGTTAACTAAAAAGGAATATTTGGAGCTAAGATCAGAAGAGGAGACCAAGCTGTAGGATTTGATCTTGGACAAGCAAATGCTCTGCCAATAATAAAGTAATTCACATCTCATGCTGTACATAACTTTTGTGTTTAATATACCTTTTTATTGAAAACATGTGTAGATTATCCATAGAAATAAACTGCAGAGATTGTGCTACCTAAAACATGCTTTTGACTCTTAAACTGGTGATAATCTGCACTGATCCGCATTGCAATTCCATTGCAGATGTTGCTGACATTAAGATGTATGACAAGGAAACTAGAGAAAGAGCCGATTTAAACAGGTATTTCACATTAACTCAACCATATATGCAGTGCAAAATGTCTTTCAAGGGAGTTCAGGTTTTCTACTTTATTCTTTGCAATTTTATGCATGTTATTATAAATAAAGAGTAATGAAAGTCCATTTGACAGTCATTCGATTTTCTCTAATTTAATAGCCTTCTAAAATGTGCTGGTTTGTTGTTTAAGTTTCTTTCTTACTGGAGGCTAGAGAAGGAACTGTAATTATGTAGTCAGAGTGAAACTCATGGCATGGGAAAGGCTGGTTACATTTTTTCGGATCTACCATCCTTACAGCTGGAGCAAGCACAGCTGCTTTCAGACTTGTTAGTACATTCTGTAGGGACTGAAAGGCTCGAAAAGGATTGTATTTCTGTGCGTTTCCCCCCCCCCCTCCACATAGTAAGTGGAGCTGGCAGTCCACCAAAGCTCAGAACATACGCTCCTGCACTGCGTACAAGAACGCGTGGCATTTCATTAAGGGGGAAATAATGCCTCCAGGGCACTGCGTAGGACCATCTTCTTATAGAGGAAGAACCACAAAGGATGAAGGAGGCAGTCAAAATCCTGGGACAGAAAGGTGGGAAACGAGTGTATGACCAGGTGAAGAAGTGACTCCTGGATCACATTGTAATTCTTCCTTTTTCTTTCCATTTTTTATAGGCGAGGTCCACAGCATTAGCTCTCCATCCAGGTAGAAGTAATATACACAAAGCCCCCCCCCCCCCCCCCCCCCAAAGATTCTTTAGTCTCTATCTGGGAAATGCATTTATTATAAAATCTTAGGTGGTTCATAGCACCTGTGATAGTCCTCCAAGCTAGGGTGAATTTTCTGTGCTTTTACAGAGCGACAAGGCAGGAAATAACTTAAGAAAACACCTTAGTCAGTGGAAAGCAAAATAAAAAGCTCCATGTAGGTCATCTGAAAAGCCTAAAAGGCAATCAAAAATCAAACTGTTTACCAGGCACACTATGTACAAGAACAGGAACAACCTCAGTGCAAAGTATAATAAACAAATTTCTCTAGTAATGTGACCTACACAGATGCTTTCTCCATCAACTCCTTACATATTTTGGAAGCCATACAGTACCAAGGAAGGCAACAGGAGAACTTACCCAATTTCAGTAGTTCAGCAGTGAGCTCTGTGTGCTTGTCCACCCACCTCCCTGAAGAGAAGAAACATTACATGTCAGGAAGGAGTCCAGTAATTATCTTCTAACATAGGAGCAATGCCAGTAACATTCTGATAATGGCAGCATTAATACTGAAAGTTTACATTTTCAAAAGGGAAAACATTTACAGACACAATCTGGATATTTTAACTGTCACAGGCCTCAGTGATCTGATATTGCTTAGCCTTGTGGCCAAGATATTAAGTCACTGGTATCTATCTGCCACCAGAATAGATCTTCTCAGTACTTCTCTAATAAGCTCAATAATTAATCCAACAAAATTTGAAGAAGAAAAGCAAGGGCCATGTCATTATTAAAAACTAAGAAACAAAGAAAAGAAGTTGCTTATTTTGCTAAAAATAGATCTTGAAAATATTTTCTACTCCATGATATGACCAGAAAACAGCATAAAGCTGTAAAGGTCTACAGTAATTCAAATTCATTGTACTCATTATAAATCCCAAAATGCAGAGAATAACTTTAACTCAGCTGCTTGGTCAATTATTTCTCTTACCTGTCAAAACAAAGCAAAACAAAAAAGGGCAACAAGCTCACTCCCATAGCGGAAGAGCACATAGAAAAGACAAAGCATCTACTATACTAGGGTAATCAAATGCAGGTTTGTACCAGAAATATAAATAGAACAGATTAGAAAAATACTTATATAATAAAGTACTCCATGCAATTCCAAGGAAAATTAGATGAACTATTAAAAAGAATACAAGTGTACACAATTCATTATATAAAATACGGTAACGCTTGGCTAAAACTAGTACGGAGTTCCTCACTTTAATGAGCACAGTCTTCACCCACAAATTAAAAATAAACAAATAAAAAAGATACGAGTATGACCTCACTTATTGGCAGTCGATCAAATTGCAATTTGTCCCAAGAGTTGTGAAGCCACTGCCTTATAACATATCAAGAACTCTTGCTTATTGAACTGATCTGTGTAAAGTCTGATTTTTTTTTCTGGCTACAGCAATTCCTTTTTCCTATCAAAACATTTGGGTTTATGTAAATGACAACTTAATGGTTAATTGGAACCATAGCATGATGTTTAAAGTTAAATCATGCTCACTTAACTTTGTAGTATCAATGCACCATCGCTGAATAAAAGTACATTTCTTTAAGCTGGGGGTTGTACAACACAGCAAGTAGTCCAATGTTAGTGCGCAACGTTGCTAATGTTAATAGCAAACTTTAATAGCTACAAAGAATAGTCTAAATCTTTAACATACATATATTACCATAACTTTAAAACCAGCAGTTTTCATTAATCATACAATGGCATGCTTCTTCATTTGCAGCCAGCTGATTAAAATACAGATATATTGTCCTGAACATCATAGAAATTGCAGGCACTCAGCCATTCTTTCAAAATAGTGGTTTCTAAGCTTTGTTTCATCACTGAGCTACATATTTCAGATTACAAATATTGTTAGAGATTCCAGCATAGAAATGGAGAAAAAAGATCCTAAATAATATGAGGGGCATACATTTTCTGCCAAAACAAGAATAAAGCTTCAGGTAGAAAATGGCTGATTCAATGCCCTCCATCCTACCACTGCAGCATTTCAAACATAATCAAAAGAAACTAATTTGAATTTTTGACAAGGAAAGCCTGAAAATATCTTGATCAACTATGGACAGACATCTGTAGCTTTAAATTTTTATTGAAATGAGTCCAAATACCTAAAAGTGTTTGAAACACAGGGAATTCTATGCTGAAAACAAAGTTATTTCTTAGAGAATGGGTCAACAGTCTAGAGATCTTAAGGAATTTATTGTCCAAGCCTGACTGAATCTCCTATGAGTTAGATACCTGAAAAGGAACAGTTAAGATCCAAACTACGATTTTATTTCTGACCTAGGTTCTCTAAACATATCATTTACTCAGGGGTTGTAGCTCAATCTAAAGGTGGACTTTTTGAAATTTTTTCGGAAGGGATGCAATGTGTGTATCATTAAGTTCTCAGCCATATAAACAGGCAAAAATTGGTAGTCATGACAGCTTTAGAAGGTGGTTGAGGCAGGCTGAGATTTCCAGCTTGTAGGGGAATGACTGTTTCTTTGCCTACATTTCTGAAATGTATATGAAGGACAAGAAAGGAGCTATTGTAGATTTTTGCCATCAGCTTGTGAGAGGTTGAAGCAGAGAAAGACTTCTGAATGCACGGCTCACATTTGATGTGTATGAAGAAGTCTGCAGATCTGAACTTACAGGGTAATTGTTCAATATTTGGATATGCAGAAAAGACATTGTGACTGCGCGAAAAGAGTTTGGGGCAAAGAATGAAAGGGACAGAGGTTGAGATGAGGTTTTTTTAGATTAGCTTGAAATAGTCTGTCTTTCATTCTCTTTATAAAAAGTATTTCTCCTACAGTAAAGTATTTCTTTTCATTTACAGAATCTCTTTTCAAGTCTTTTCCTTGGGATTTTTTTTTTTAATTTGACACCCTTGATATGCAGTATTATTTACTGTACAGTATTATTTACTATCATTATTTACTGAATATCTAACTGTACAAATACTGAATACATACTTTGCTAGTTATGGAATCACAGCTGTCTGTTCCATGGGTCAATTTTTAAAGCATTGTTTTCCTCCAAGACAATGTGGCTAACAATTAATAAATTAATGGATTAGCCAAGGCACTTCTTACACCGAGTTCTTCAAATTTGGTGCTGTACTTTATAATCTGTATAGAGATTTCACAAACTTTTGAGAATATATCTTGTGACTATTGCTACACTTACCCATACAGACAATTGGAAAAACAAATCAACATAGGCTGTTATACGGGACAATTTACAGATACAATTTTCAGTTAGACTGAAGTAGATTTTATTATAAAAGATGGGGTTGAAAGTATCTTGTTTTTTAAAGTTCTATTCCCCTATGAGGTACTTTGATGGTCATAAAATGTTTTCAATAAAGAAAAATCCTCACATGTGAAGGTAACATTCAGAAATGTGTTTAGAATATTTTGTGATGGAATAGCTGAAAAGCTGTCTCACTACCAAAAGCCACTTCCAGACTTTTCTGTATACCAAGTACCACTGCTATGCAGTCACACCCTGTACCCTTTGGGCCTGATACATCATCTACTGAAAGCTGTTCACAGCCTTAGTGGCCTCTGGATCAGAGTCCCTTCACTTCTTATCCTGTACTGTCAGACCCTTACAAAACCAAGTGGCAAAGTTAGTGGGTAACATTACTGCCTTGTCTGGTAAGTGTCTGTATTTTTTAAAAAAACAACAGTGTTTTGTATCACAGAAACAAAATTGTGCTATTATCTACATAGGCAATGGTGATCCACAAAAATACAAATTTGGAATTTATCTTTCATCCCTTTTCTACTTGTAACAAAGAGAAATGGCATTTGTTCATTATAACTTAAAAAACAGAATACAGTGTCTGCCCATTATCTGCCTGATAAACTCATTCCGATGAATCAGCTGCACAACAGATAACACAAACAATACATGAAAGATCCCGTGGAAGATCAGGTACTGCATACCTAATTCCGTTTGTGGATGCAGCCCTACATAGCAAGAGCTACACAGTATAATAATCTTTTACAGAATGGATTATTATTTATAAAGCACCATAAGGAGTCTTGCACACCATCAGACGGGATTAGTTATTATTCCTCTAACACGCATTTTCTACCAGTGAATATATACTGGACACAATAAGCTACACGTTTATAATCATAATTTATGTACATAGTTCCACAGATTTTCTTGGAGAACGGCATTTTGCTGTGAACTGAATGCAGAACCAGGAACCAAGAGGTGCTCAGTTCTAACCTTCCCTCCAGTAACAGGTTCTTGAGCCTGCAGCCTGAAGTGAAAAACTTCCTGCCTTTGTAAAAGGAAGGTATAAACGCTCGCTTACCTGGAGAAGGGTACTGGCAAACTAGTCAGCTTTCAGAACCAAAAGCCAAGTCTGGCAAATTCCTAATGAATTTGGCAAGGAAGTATTGCACAGTGCACTGCAATCCCAGTGTCTCGTTGGCACCCTATTGTATTTTCTCTGTATGCTTTCCAGGCTAAGTTTAAGTCTCTGTTTGACCTCCAAACTCATAGACAGTTATGGCTGCTAAACTACAATCACAGAATTTGTCCCCCTGACTTCAGGAGGATTAATTAGATGCCTAAAGGTAAGGAAGCAAGCAAATGTTTGCGGAGTGAGGGCTACATTTGGTGAAGGGCCAATATTCCCAATTGAAAATGTATAAATAAAAATCATGCCTAATTTGCTTCCATTACTAATGCTTTATATACTATATAATTGGAAGCAAATTAGATGCTTTATTTTAAATTGTTTACATACAAATCTTATTTTCTTAAAGAGTAGAAATCAACAGCCATTTCTCGTCTAATTTGATGCTGTTGTCACATATTACAAAGACTGAGCATAAGGGGTTGGGTTTTTTTTACATTATCTCACTATGTACTGAAGTGAAACATTTGCTATAACACTAACCAGCTGAAATAAAATTAAAAATATTTTGATTTGGAGAGCACCGATAAATGGAAAAATAATCTCAAACGTTTATTAATCTAGGGCAGTTTCACTTTTGATGCACACACAAGAAAGTTTCCCCAGCCATATTAAAGATACTGCTTATATTCTTCATACAAATTACAAGAAAATGACTCACACAACTGATAATGTTATTAAATAATATATATAGTTAGCACCACTTTTGTTAAACTGTCACTGTATTCCTCAAAATAACTTGACCCTTTCTGTTCAAAAGGAAGTAAAAAAGACCCACAAACACCAGTTAAAGACTCGTTCTCTCAAAGATAACTCAGTAAAAAATAATGATGACTGATGGCAGAGCGGTAAGACCTTAAATTTGTGAAACAAGACAGAAGTCATCAGCAGGAGTTCACAGAAATGGAACTATACCATTTTGCATCATTGACAGATCAAGGTTGAGAATAGCCTGATTATCTTACGTCTCTTGTTTTCCTCTCAGCCTCGCTCCTCAGCTGAACATATGTGAATATCATTCTGGGTCTATCACACATTGAAGCGTAATTACGTGTGTGTTAAACTAGCATGGGTACTTTCCACTCCCTCTCCACACCTGACCAAAGAGTCAGCGGAGGCAGAGTTGCTACCATCAATCATACATCCTTCAGAGTTCTATTTTCTTGCAAGTACCATGACACCACATCCACTCTGGAAGGATACAGGACACATGAATAAAAGAGACTTTTTGTGAGGTACACAGTGAAAACAAACCCCATCAAAACACAGATTATTTTTTCACTGCACAGATTATCAGACAAAAAAAAGCACAAATGGCCTAGATGGAACTTCTCCAAGCTTGTGCACAGAGGGAAAATAAAAGGATAGACTCTACCTTCCCTGCCTTCCTTAATTTCTAAATGATGATATCACCTATGTTTCACCCCTAACTACAATTCTGTATGACTCGTGTCAATTCTTCTCACTTATGTCCATGACAACTACATCTATCATAATCAGGAAAAGAAAATCTAAAAAAAAATATGTCCTTTGGGGTCCAGAACATGAGCCCTCTTTCTTCAATTACTCCTGGAATAAGTTCCCTAACCTTGATGAAGCAGTAGGTGTTTGGAACTTGTTCTATCCTATGATGACTGAAGCTTGTCAAGGAGACACAATTCTCTGTTAAATCCTTACCACTTCTGTACAGCAGACATCGGATTACATAGAAATTATTTGCAAGGATACAAATTACCTCATTTGCAGCCAAATTGGAAATTGCACAAAATTTAGTAACTGTGAAATAGTTGCTCCTCTCCAACCATATCATGGCTTTCTCTCAGTTGGGGGTATGAATCATACCAGTCATGAAATTTTTGATATTACCTATATTTTTCAAAACTCCTTAACAATGATGCTCATAATTTGAAAGATAATATAAAGAATTTCATCTGTTAATATGTTCTGCCCTTCAGAATGCAGCGGTATAAACACTGATGTCTAACGTGCTACAAGCGGGAGGTAATCCAGAGTATACTGTTTGACGGAAGAAGTGCAGAAACAGAAGTCAGGCTGCCTAAGGAACACTCTTCAAGTAGTTCAGTCGCTTTTACAAACACTTTCCATGCAGTTCTGGATCCGAGTAATTCCAACATTGCCTGTTTTCTAAGAACACCAGATCCCTAATGGAAAAACTGCTGCTAGCTATGTGTTCATTAGAATTGGAAATGGAGAGTCACTCTTCTAGCCTGGAGCCAGAAGGTGGGCTATCTTGGAGGCAGGGTTGATAGCTTTTGAATACCAGATGAAGTCTATAGATACAAGACTGGTGTCAAATGACAAGAGCCTTAAGCAGATGGATGAGTGTGTGTGTGCACTATAGGCTGTTGTTAATTTACTAGCTAGAGATAATGCTTCTTTAAAATTAAAAATGAGTCATTGGAAAACAGCCCGAGAGGCCATAGCCTGCAGATTTCAGGCCTCCTGGCAGGCCTGCATTGTGGGGGATATGGTTTTTTAGAGTTATGAAAATTAAAATTGCATGTTAGAGAGAAAGAAAATGTAATTGTTTCTCTTAGTAGCTATTTAAGCTATTCATACTCTGGATTTGTAATTCACAAGTACATTTTCAGTAAAATGGAAGAAACTAGTCATAGTAACTCATAGACAAGATACAGATGAGCAATGGCAAAGATGTATAATGTTAATGAATTGTCAGGTGGCAAGATGTGGCATTTATGTTTATAACTATGCTTTTATTATTTTAGCATGACCTTATACAAAGTCCTTCCTTTTCACTATTGCTCTGCATAGGACTTTTCATTGCCATTGGGTTATGTTGGAAATAGCACTTTTCCTCTGCTTTGATCTTGGGATGAAAATTTCCTGTCGTATCTCTTGCAAGAGTGTCAATATATTTCCATAACACAACATAGACAGGGCTGTCTCATGGTTCCTTGCTCCAAATATATGACCAGACATCAGATTCAGCGTAAAACTTCTGAGTGCCTGGTTTGATAAAGAAGTAACTTATCTCCAAAGGCAAAAAGCGAACTGTAGAGAACAAGTACACAAGTGTATCGCTTCTCATGCTAGTCTCTGAGGGCTACTATCTACTACGCTGTCTAGAACTTACAGGGGCACTCACCACTACCTAAGTTTAAGAAAACAGTAAAGAATTCAAACAGTCTGCTGTCCAGAGAGGCTGGACTCTGGCTGTCTATATAGCCAAAACTGATTTTGATCCCTACAAGTATTTATCAAATGCACTGTAACAACTTAACTCACTGCCTTACAGCCAGATTGTGGCAGACCTGAAAAACATGCTGTAGGAAACATTAGTTTGCCATTAGCACTTTTTGCCCCTACAGATGTTGGTGCCCACTGAATATCATTACCCCTATAATCCCAGTTTAAAGACCCAAAGGAACAAAGTGATACATCATTCAGTGACAAAGTCAGAAGAACCCAGTCCTTGTGAGGCCCAGTCCTGTATCCCTGCAGTTGGAACACAGGGTTCACATAGTTTTTAAATCCAGAACACTACTGAGCTGATGTAGAAAGCCTGCTACTCTATTCCAACACAGTCTACACTGACTCAGCACCATTGCGTTCAGCAGTATTACTGATGGGTTTACACGCATGTGAATGAGGGCAGAATTAAATATGGGATATTTAAAGAGATGTTCTTCAAAGCTTAAAAAGAAATGAGAGGCAAGAAGGGGAAGAATATGCATACAGTGAATTAGTTATCCTGCATAATATACTGCAGTCAAGGTCATGTATAAATATTTATGTACAGTGTACTGCCCATGCAATACTGTACCGATTCCTCTCAGACAGTGACAGTGACTGAGACCTCGGAGCACCAACTGGCGTTTTTCAGCTTTAGAAAACTTTAAGACAAAAATATCAACCATAGAGACTTTAGTCACGAACATGTCCAGATATTTCAGCGGAGCAGCAGCTATGTGAAATCACTTCTCGTTTCCACTTGAAGGTGAAAGGCTGACTTTACAAAAAAGTTTCTCTCTTTTTTTTTAGTCCTATACAACACCACCTGTCTCATCAGCAGGACCACTCTAAAGGGATGGGCCTCAAGGCACCTCAGTCCCAAGATTCTCCATGCCTCATTCTTCATCCACGCTGCTAGTAATGTACCATCACTGGCACAGTTACACCTGAACACTCTGGTGCTGCCAAACACCTGGCTTGATTTTCCACTGTCCAAATGAAAAATAAGCATAATCTGCTTTTTGAGGATACAGCAAATGAGGGAGTTCATGACAAATTGTGTTGGTTTATGCAGAATAGTGATAATAAGATACAAATGAGAATTTTTTGCTTAATGAATAATACTAATCACGTTTCAACAAATGCTGTGCCCTTCTAATTAGAGAGAATGCATAAAATCAGCTTAATTTATTTGTGACTAGTTATACATAGTTTAAATATTTACTAGAGATTTACTCTAACGTTTGAAATGATTTTAAACAGTTCTTGCAGTAAAAGCAGACCTAGTAATGTAAAGGAGGTTACAATTCTAACTTCTGCCCTCCCTTTCGTTATGCGGCGTGTGATGTATACCCCCAGTTTTCAAGATGCAAGAGAAAGGATATTATTGATTTACATGCTAATTCTCCAACTGTTACTAATTTTCTTGATTCCTGCTTCCAAAGTTGCACTTCCAACATTCATCACTGTAGTACACTAGAGGGGCTGAGCATCTTTTTCAATAAATTACAGGAACTATGACTAATTATAGTGATATTAACTATGCAAAGTAATGTGTAACTTAAAATGGATACGTTTATCATTTCAAATTATGCTTTTGACTCTTGATGGCCTAATACATGGATGCTTTTCTTTTTTTTTTTAATACAGATTATGAACCATGCTATATTTTTTTTTAAAATCTGTTTCACAGATAGAGGCATACCTTGTGAATTTGATGAATGGAAATAAATCATTTACATCACATAAAATGCTTAGTGGGTAGAGGACAAGATTAGTATCAAGGGCAAGTAGGGCCACATCCTGATTGTTTTAGCAAAGCACTCAGGATTCAGCTTGAACAGTGCCATTAGCATGTATTTGGTCCACAGGATTTGTACCTAATACTTTATGTCTTCCTAATGCTACAAAGCTAACAGTGCAAGTTGTATGGCTAACAATACCAGCAGAGCCTAGCATTCAAAGCAAAACCATCAAGTGTATCTGGCTTTCAATAGTATGCAAAGTATGTTGCAAAGGCTTAAGACACAGAAGCTTTAAAACAATGGCAGTGCAGTTCTGCCCAGTGTAAGAACCTTGTATAGCAGCAGGGCTTTTTAGCTCACATGTGGCACCATATCGTTACAGTTCTCCTTCCAATCTGGAAGAAATGCAGCCTCTGCCATCACATTACCTAGTGTTTCATGGTACAGAAGTATAGCTCTTAGTAAGCAAACAAAATTAAAGAATAACTTGGACTGGTAAGTTGCAGAGACATTGTCAGAGAAAATAAAGTGGTACAGATGGACAGTGCCTAGATTTCTCTACAGAATTTGCAGGAACTGACCACCAGAGACCAAAGAGTTTGGCCAGATCCTCCCATGAAGTTATACTGTTCTTTTCCACTATGCCAGAATAGTCTATGCATTATTCTCTTTAAAAAACATGCAGACATCTTCAGGGCCTTACCAGAGGAACATCTGCACTTTGGACTTCTGCCATTAGGTCCTTGCTTAGCCAATACATCCACTTGTTCTTCTGAGTATTGGATGGACGCTCTTGTGCTTGGATGATACTATCCTTAAAAACCTGCCCTCTTTCCTGGGCATGTTTGCCCTTCACAGCTGCCTCCCATGGGATCTGACCACTAGTTTCCTTAAACAGTCAAAGTTGACTCTCCCAAGGTCCAGGGACTGCACTCTGCCACTCTCCTTCCTCATTGCCCTCAGGATCTTGAACTCCACTATTTCGTGGTCCTTACAGCCAAGGCTACCATTGATTACTACATCCTCAACTGATCCTTCCTTGTTAGTGAACAGCAGCAGATCCAGCTGCAAATCACCCCAGCTGGCCCCTCCAGTACCTGTATCAAGAAGTTGTCCCTGCCACCCTCCAGAAATCTTTTTGACTGCTTGTCTCCCACCATCTGCCCCTCCATCAGATGTCAGTTCTTCCAAAGGTAAAGGAAGTGTAAACTGAGGTTGCCTCCATTAAAATGCCTTCAAAAATTAAACAAAATTGCTCGTATTTTAGTTATGCAGTCTTATAACACTGAAGTGGAGCTTTTGCATATATTTATAATGGCATTTTATGGCAGCTTGAGCACCTGCAGTGTTAATCTTCTACCCACTGGACAACAGCAATGAGTTACCTTATGATTCAATGAAACATCAATCAAAACATCAACCAAAAACTTCAGCATTGCACAGCGGAATAAATCAGGCCACTACATCATTCAAAGGACAACAGAAAACGGGAAGTACCACCAAGGAGCTTACGGGTAAACATACCCTTTTCTGTATCTACAGAAAACCTGAAAATCTAGCACAGTTTTGGAATAAAGTTGGAGAAGGTTTGGGGAAGATTTCGCTGAGTTATCATCACAGCTGGACCTCTGATTTCTTGAGGAGTAAGTATTGTCTAGTACTTCTAACCTATTGTTACTAATATTTCTAGGCTTCAAGCTCTCATTTCTTCTCATCTTCGCTGCATTGGGAAGAGCTGGGCCAGCTGACTGTCAGGTTTGTGTTATCATCTGCACAACTAGTGCCTCTTCTGATCAGCGGAAAATGAATATTTAAGTGGTGACCTGGACATCACCAATACCATTAAAACATAAATCAACCCCTTTTTAATGATGCTCTCTTGTGGCTGAGCTGTTTCTCAGTTACCCTGGCTGGCTACGTGCTATGAACACTCACTAAAGATAATTTTGGCTCTTAGAAACTATATTGGTAACCAGGAAGGAAATCAGCCACCCCTCCTCTCATAAGAGGAAATGAAATGCTCTTTCCAGAGGCCTTTAAGGAAGGCCTTTCCCTTTACGCAGCTCCCAGGAGGGTTCCTTCCACTCAGACCTGCTTACCGCATCCTGTGATTACCGCACCAGCCCTGCTTTCTGCTTGCACAGTCTTGCCTCATGTCACCAGGAGGGACAGAACTGCTACTAAGGCTCCTCTTGCATCTGAGGGGATTGCTAGACCCAGGGGCATCAGTGATGTCTGCTCTGTTTAGAGAGTCTTCTCCTATTCCCTGTCCCTCATCCTCCATTATTCTGCAGCTTATCATACAGTCTTAAGACCTAGCCCTGATATAGCAGTCTATCTTCTAGGTACTTTAGAGAACCACTGCCTGCACAATCTGTACACCTCAGCTGGTCCCTAAATGCTGACACATGCTTAGAAGAACGGGAAGAGGATTTGCAAAACTAAGTCTTGAAAGAGTTTGAATGTGCTAACATCCCCTCTTGAAACTCCAAACACAGCACAGAGTAGAACCATAGAATAATTTGTGCTGGAAAGCACCACCGAAGGTCATCTCATCCAACCCCCCGCTCAAAGCAGAGTCAACAAGACAAGGTTCAGTCAAGGCCTTCGCAAGTAAGCAGAGTCCACAACCTCTTAGGGTAACTTGTTCCAGTACAGGATCGCTCTCATGGAAAAAAAAATAATCCTTATATCTAATGAGAATGTTTTGTATTCTAACTTTTGTCTGTTGCCTTTCATCCTGCCACTGTGTATCTCCAAGAAGAGTCTGTCTCTGTCTTTTCTAGATTCTCCCATTAGGTAGCTGTAGACAGCAATAAGATAGCCCCTTAGCCTTCTCTTCTTAAAGCTGAGCAAATCCAACTCTCACCCTCTCCTTGTGTGTAATGAGCTCCAGAATACTTCATATATAGTGGTTCTGATTGCTAAACAAAATGTAATTCAAAGAAGCTTTGGTAGAAGAAAATTTCTGAGACTATTTAAAATCAGAAGTGAAAATCACTTACTAGGTTCATTTACAATTTTAAAGCACAGCTCACAGCTGTCCTAGTTATGTTCTTATCAGTCTCTTCTGGACAAGTATTCTCAAGTCCTTTACCTCATCTAATGTTTTCTAATTCTCCTCTCAAGAAAATTTACTCTCAGGAAGTCATTGAGAGTTCACAATCTAATTAAATGAAAACACTGTATGATAAAATTTACCACAGATGCATCAACCATGTTCTTTAAAGTAGAGCTCAGAGATTCTCAAATTTGAAAATTCCTGATGAAAATCTAGGCCACTTTAGAAACTCTTCAAACAGTATGTCCAAAACAAGGAATAATGACGTTCTGCCCTTGTAATGTCTTCTGGATCTCAACACAGCTCATTACCATTATCACTTAGAACAAACGCATAGCTTTTACCAACATGAAAAAAATGAAGTTTGTCTACAATTCAAAACATTTCACGTGACTGAAACTATGTATGCGATTTGCTTGGGCACTTAACTCTTTTCTTTTACTTTGCAGGCAAAGGCAATAATTCAAAAGTTCATAATAACTGAGCTACTACCAGGTGTAAAATTCCACATCACTATAAAATTGTCCTCGTTGTAAATAGGATCTTTATGTTGTCTTTTATGCTTTTAATATTATATTTACAAAAAAAAAAAAAAAATTCAGCCTTGGAGATCAGAATCCCAGACCCCATGTTTTGCTGTATTATGATTAGATGTGGCCTAGTGAAATGCTTTTTCATACTGTACTCTGTTTCTGTAGGTCTTCTCAATTTCAATTGTAGTTGACTTAGATGTAAAATTCAGAAATTTAGATATTTATGTTTAGATCTACCCTGGTTTACTCTAGGAGTCCCAGAATTCTCATTATTGTTCCGCTAACCTTTTTCCCCCAGATATTCAATTTTTTTTGTCACA
Source organism: Nipponia nippon (assembly GCF_047370975.1). Lineage (NCBI taxonomy): Eukaryota > Metazoa > Chordata > Aves > Pelecaniformes > Threskiornithidae > Nipponia > Nipponia nippon. Next base: position 37,969,047 of record NW_028262369.1, read on the forward strand.
CAACGATACAATAACTGTAAACATATATACTTGAAAAGCAGCTGGAAATCTACAGCCTGCTTTCCTTTCCAATGTACATCAATTTAGAGACAGAAGACTAACAAATGAATTTGCCTTGCAGGGGTGGAAGAAAGCCAAAACACTGCCACCATTTTATACTGTGTGGAGAAGCAAGGTTCTTATGTTTGAATAAGAATAGCCAAGGATGGGGAGGCTCAGTGTGACTAAGAGACTACAGACATGGTCCTTTGGGATCCATCTGCAAACAGGAGATCTAATGTAGAGTTATTGAGGCTCCTAACTGAGACCACGAATCTCATCCAAAGTCACACAGGCAGCCATTATGGAACGGCCATCTCCTCTTACATTCATCACTACTACCCACAACTGCTAAGACCTGAAGTAATTTTTCTAAGCTTTTTCTAAGCTTTCCCGATCACTGCACTGCTGAGAATGAACCAAGCTTCAGGATTTGGGGGTGGGTGAGGAAATGAATGCTTAGGAGTCCTGCTTCTCTTTCTCCTCATTGTAAATTCCTGTAGATTGCCCATCTGACATAACTGATTATTCCCAAAAAAGCACTGAATTATTTCAAGGGTAGTGATGCACAGCCCCTACCAATGCTTTTATTTTAAGCCTCGAAGATACACAAATTGATATTTAAAGAGTGCTTCCTGGAGAATTTATAACATCCAAATCTCCCACATTGGGAACAGTGAAGTTTCTTGAAAGGAATGAAGAAATATAGCCATTTAAATTGTTCAACATAATTAAAATACTCCTAACTAGCTACTCCTAGAGAAGAAAAATACTACAGTTTCACAGACGAAATATCAGTTCCTCCTCAGACAGATTTTAAATAAGGCTTAAGTGGGATATCAGTGACTGACTGAAATATGCTCATGTTTCCTCAGCTTCTCCAGAGAGGATTTCCTCTGATTCTAAATAGGAATAGTCTAATGGCTTTCACTCAACTGTGTTTCTGAACCTAAAGAAAGGAGGCTCTCTTCCCTGACGTCTTCCTTTGATCTGATATTAAGAGACATTCAATTGCCTGTAAAGTCTTTCATTAGCCACTATATATCAGATTTTCAGAGGTACTGCGTACCAGAACTCTAGCTTCAGAGGGAGGGGAGTATGCTGGAAGATTGTATCTATGTACAGTCCAACATCTTCATCAATGATATATTACACTGAAAGGCACCAAATACATCAGTATCAAGTACCCTGCACACATGAAAATTGTCAGGCCCATTTTACAAAAGTGGACGTGCTAAAGTGCGGCTGTGCCCGGCTGCCTGAGCAAGTAAATTTCTTTGCTCTAAACAGTTGGACTTAAAGAGCAGGGCTGATGCCAAAAGCCAAGGGCCAAAGCTGTGCAGAGAGTGTAGAACTACCAGGGCGCACTGGAGTTCAAAGCAGGGGGAGGGATTAGTTCCATGCTGTGCATGGAGTAACAGCAGTTGCAGTGTGACATTGTAAGGAGATAAAGAGGAAGGATACAATTATTTCCTAGGCATGGCACGAAAGTTTCTGGAATGAAAACTCTTTGAAAGCCCATGTAAGTTCCTATGAAGTTCCTTTCACAAGGAAACGCTTTAGATATTTCAGTGAATAAACTGTTCATGTCAAATATTAGCCTGACTGGCAGAAATTTCGCTGAAATTCAACTTTCTGCAATACTTAAACATATACGGACCCTCTTCATTTCAATAAACTGGTCAAATTTCTGCCTCCTTGAACCTCTCTTTGCAGTAGAAATTGCATAGACACATCAAAGGCATCAAGACTACCCTGGGTATATAATAGCAGATTTCTAGGAAAGCACAGACTGAAGGCTCTTGACGAAAATGCTGTTCTGTCGGGCCCAGGTTCGGTGGAGACTAATTCCCTTGGCTAACACGTAAGTCATCCCATACATAGTTCCAGGCTGCCACAAGCAAACTGCTTCAAGTACTTCCACGGGTTTGTTTAAAGCCTGTCTGTGCTCTCCTGCACGCCATGCTGTGTATGTCGAACAGAAGCCCACCTATAACAATTCTTCTCTGCTTGCTGCTCATTTTTTAAAACTTATTTTCCCTTTTTGAAGATATCATCCCTGCAGCAGCCTTCAAATCACATTTCATCTTAACATTAACAATAAAGCTGATAAATCTGAACGAACAGGAAGCATGTCTTTCACTTTCTCGCTGTACAAATAACATCTTTTAAATTACAATAACTGTTCCCAAATGGTTAGCACCAGGTCCTGCCCTGTTATCTGAATTCCTCTTCACACGGGGTGTACCTAAAGGTACCTTCTTGGTAGACACAAAGGCTCTGAGTGGCCAGAGCTGCTCCCGCTCAGACCAGCTGGTAATCTGGCCCAGAATTCTATTCCAGCATCACTTACATCTTCAGTTTAAAATAGGTTAATACTTATGAGTCAACGGCACCTCAGAGTTATGAGAGGTATCACGCTACCAATGTGCATTCACAGCATGGATTCCAGGATACTCCAATCCAGTTGCTTACTGCTGCTGATCCCATTTAGCATGCTAATTCCAACTCCTACTAAAACGGCAGGAAGACAAGACCCTAACTTGTTACAATTCATTTCTATATCGCTGAGGCCATTTCAGCTCACTGAAATGTTCATTCAGAGAAGTTTTCATTACTCTTTGGTTAATGTGGCAGTTAATGTCCTTGAGCTCTATGTTCCTGTGTCCATTTAAAAATGTGGAAAAAACGTGGGTTGCCCTTATTTAGGATACAATCTCCGAGTCGATCATTTGAAAAATCTTCATTTGCAATTGCTCGGGTGGATAGTGAAACCACTTCCTGAATAACACTGCCTGCCTTTCAGATTCCTCTCGATGTTAGAAAGGCTATGTTAATTCTGGATCAGTGTTCTTTAATAAAACAGCACAGCAGTAAACACCAAAAATAAGAGTTTCATGCTTAAGGTATGACATATTAGAAAAATCTAATGTTCTATCAATGTTTCGTGCTGTTTTATAGTTACCTGATAAATGTTGGACTTTCAATCCCTTCTACGTCCTGAACATTCATTACACTTACACATTTTACAGTTCTCTAGTATTTTCGCAATATGTTTTCCTGAATCAGCTGATGACATTTAATGGAATGTTTAAGACACAATATAAAACCATAAATGCTTTTGCTTATTCTGGGGGAAAAAACTGTACACGTAGATTGGTTTTCAAATTAAAAACTATGATGGTGTACCCAGCATTTTTGCTTCTGCTATACCTATTAAAATATAACTAAATGCCTCTTATGCAATACTGCAGCATAAGTACAAATAACAAGCGTTTGTACTTTACAAGCAAGCTATATGATTAAGGAGCTATTAATGAAGTGAAACAAAACCTCAGTGCTAGAATGTAATAGTCCATGAAATTCTTATGGGGAGAAAGGGAATCTGCAGTGAATAAATATTAACCTAAATGCTATAGAAAACATAGAGCAAACAAAAAAAAAGCATTTTTAAAGCCAAAAATTTGGTAAAAACTGCTGACTACTTAAGGAAAGTCTATTTGCATACTGCAGGGCTCCATCTGCTGTGGAAAATATAGGCTGCAAGAATGATTTAATATTTAATAGAAGTAGTGGCCGTTGTTAATTATAATTTGCACATTTACAAATCAGCACTGATAGCAATACAAATTATGAAATATAAGGGTGTTATGCTGGATACTGGGGAAAATAAGATGACAGACAAAGTTAATGGAGTATCCCTAACAACAGTTCTGTCAGAACACATCAGAGAACTAATCCAGTTACAAAGAGCCTGCAATGGAAAATCTATTTAAAATATTAAAATGCTGTTTGGTAAAAGCTTTTTCATAGTGCATTTTACTTAAACAGTTGCTTATTGCTCATGGGTCATTAGCTGTACACCCAGATGCATTCTGCAAACCGCCGTTTGAAAGAACAGTAGAAATTAAATAAGAAATATATTTGCGCAGCATTTTTCCTGAAATCTAGAATCGGCTTACTGCAGATTACAGACAGAAAAATAATATCAGCTACTTCCAAGATAGGTGCTGTTGCTGTCACAAGAACTATACGTGTCCTTTCCTACAAAAAAGTAACATGCAATGGAGAACTTGACTCTTTTCAAAAATGTTCCAGCCCTGGAAGGCACTCCAAGTGGATTAAGAGGACAATGTGCAGAGAGAGTCATTCCAATACCACAGGCCTGGTTTTAGTTTAAGACTTAACATTACTTTAATTTCAACACTGAAGCTATAAATTGACTCTTATTTAGTAAAAGCACAGAAATTACCATTGATTGTTTTCATTAATCTTCTGTTTCACCTCACTTTTCTCATCATCATGTAATATGGATTACAGATAGAAACCATTAATGCACAAATGCTTTAATAGCAACTTTGCTCACTGAGTCACTCATACTGCTACTGATTTCTGTGTTTTAACATTATGTAGGTGGTCTGTAATATAAACCATGAGACAACCCTAACTCCATTTAATTCAACAGATAGATAGCTTAGCGTTTACGTCACCTACTAGATACAAGGCAAAAGTAGATACACGGCAAAAGCCTGTAATATTCCCAATATACAGTTAACCGTAATACAGATAAGCCAGTTGTGCTCCTGTAGTACAGACAAATCATATTCAGTCTCTGGAAAGAGACACAATAGCTGTCTCCTTAAAGTCCAACAGCTTAAGAATTACATATTAGTCTGAAACTCTGTCCATGGGTCACCCTAGCCTGATCTAGCAGCGATTTGCAAGCTTACGTGTTCCACATTTTGTGTGCCACATTTTGGCTGCAGCTTCTTTCGTCCGTGTGTATTCGATTTTCTTTTTATTTTGTGTCCACAAAAGGAAGGATGCAGAACTAGGCAAGATGTCTCTTGCTAGATACGTTGCTGGAAATGGTCTGGGGAACCAAAACTACTGTTACAGGGGTACAATACTCCAGTTACGACACAACCATGAGCCTACAACAATCCTTCTGTTCCTGCTGTTGTTAATGACTATGATTTGTTCTCTAATCAGAAGAGCTGCATTTAGTCTTCACTTTGTTACTAACCCTGTTAGCTGGATATGTAAACATAGGAAGTTAACGTTTGTTTTACTGGAGTGCGATTTAAGATGCACTTAGATGTATTAACTTCAGTCACACAGCGTCATCACACAGTGTCAGTACTCTTCCAAAAAATGTTATTCTTGAGCATCAAATGAAAAACAGTATTTCAATGTTAAAACCAGTACCTTCTGGTGCAGAATCGGTATCTGCCCATTTTCACCTCATCACTTCCTTCACTTAGTCGTGGGTAAAGAAATCATTCTCACACATCCATGCCTGCAAAAAGAGGAAAAATAGATTTTGCTATTTTTGACTCTGAGTCTCTATTTATTGTGGTGCAATCAGAAAGGTGATTATAATACTATCAAAATTAACGCCCAACAATTGCATAATGTACTCACTTTTTTTTTTTTTTTACCAACCTATTTCCTTGTGCTTTTTTGGGGTCTGTAAGGATCATCAGCTCTTTTACAAGATGTGTGGTGATGGGGGAGACAAATGATCCGGAATTTTAGGCAGCCTGTTCTAGGGCAAGCTGCCAAGACCTCATTTGACCACTGATGTCCTAGTCTATAGTAGTTGAGGGCAATCTCTGTTTTTTGTTAGGCAATAATTTTACTTCACAAAGAAAAGATGTTGCAAGACACAATACTGATTGCTGCAAGTGTCTCTCTTTTGCAAAACACAAAAATCTCTGATTAGCAGAAGAACTAAGAAATGAAAAATAAAAATAAAAGCAGAGAATGGAATTCTGTTTTATGAAAACCAGACCAAAATAACATCACTTTCTGATATTTTTATATTCCTTTTGTGTTATGCCAGCAGTGCAAAGGGGACATAAAGACTATCTTAATACATGGCTGAAAATGTCCTTGTCATCAGAGGCTCCTCAGACCACTACAAAACCTAGATCGCCTGATCTCAGTGCATGAGTACTATGCAGAACAGGCCAAAGAAGAAACACAGCAAGAACATGAAATATCTCTTTGGCATGGTTAGTGGAGCAGTTCTTCGGCAGCTGTTACTCAATTTGGCACTGTTATCTCTATTTATGCTAGAGACTGTTCTTTCCTTCAGCAATCTCTAGGGTCAAGGCATCAGAAAAGTGCAGAAAAATCACTGATGTACCTATTGTTTTTCCATTGTGTCAAGTGTTGATCTAGTAAGCATATGAAATTTCATTCTAAATCATACAGAAAGACCATTAATGGTTTACTAAACCATCATTACTTCATACACACTGAGGAACAGAGCAGTGTACAATATTCTGTGGGGGATGGAGAAGTAAGAAAATTAAACTTCCTACAGGTAGCAAGTACTAACATAGACCCTCTGTGTTCATCCTGGCCTGCCAAGCCTGTGTCATTTTAACATCTACATGCTCATTTATTATGCTGCTGGTCAGATCAAACAGCCACGCAAGTTGCAATCTCCAGAGACTAAATAACATACAACTCCCATTTACTCCTCAGAAATCTTTTTTATAGTAAACATTTTCATTCTGGGTCAAATATACACTTCGCAAAACACATCTAACAAATTTATGGGTGTTCCTCCGAAGTCAGCAAAGCATTTTCACACAATAGTCCATAATGAGTATAAAGAACCTGCTCTATTTACCAGGCATTGTAATTTCGTGCTCAGAAAACATGAAAATAGAAACACATGTAGTAGATTTCCTTCCCCACATGGTCTCTTGATAGCAGCACAAAAGGAATAAATGATTGCATGGATGGTGAAGATATTTCCTTTTGCGTAATTATACTGTTCTTGGCCAGGATAATGAAAGGTTCTGTGATATAGACACCGCTGTTCCCTAGTCCTGTAGGTCAAACTTTTCTGAAAAGTACCTAAAACCCTAGTTCCAGCAAGTACCTTTTGTTGTAAAGAGTAAGAAAAGTAGCCACTTTCTGAAGATCGACAGTGTTCTGCAGGATGACAGGCACTCAGCTCCATGGCAATTCATAGCAATGTGGCATCCCACACAAATAGTAATTTATATAGTCCTTGAGGCTAATTATATTGGAGATCCCTCCAAATCCTGGAATATCTCATAGCTGGGAAAGTGCAAGGAGTGGCCAATGACAAGAAGCTAATGCAGAAGCTGGGCTTGAACAGTGGCAGAAACTGGACTTGAATGTTGGATTTGAATGCTTCCTGCAGGGCGCAGAGCAGGTAGGTAGGCTCGTGAGGTTTAGCCAGTAGCCACTTCAGATTTGATCTGAATGGTGTTCTAAAGGTAAAAAACTTCATGATCATTTCTCAGTACCAAGCCATCTGGATCTGTGGTAACTGTATTTCAATAGTCTCTTTGGTAGCAAATATTTTCTCTGGACTTCTTGCTTTGAAGTTTACCAGTATAATGTTTTTGATCTTTGCAAAAGAAACCAACGTGAAATTTCAAGCTATGATGATACAATATACTTTAAGATACTAAGGAAAAATAAATTTGCATTAATTATGTTCATAGGTTGTTTTAAACTTGCAATATGTGCAGGAAAGACTGACCAACGTGGGCTCTTTATTTCACTGTAGTTTGCCAAGGAGTGAGACAGAAGGGACAGAAGAGAGTTTTCCATTCAGGGAGTAGAAATTTAAACCCAGACCTTTTAGGGTGTCCTATAATATGCAAGATTACAAACTCAGACCAAACAACATCTCATCCACTGCACCCAACACCCCAAATGTCTTTGCTCTAAGAAAATTTTAGAATATTCTCATTTATTTAAACATAAAGTTCTGAATAACAGGGAAATGCTCAAAAAAAGCAGTAAGCCATCACGTAAGAGCTCAGTGATACCACATAACTCATCAAATAATCAGCTTTGATTGTCTTTCAGGAAAGTGAGATGAAAGCCATTAATGTTTTATACAGTAACAGTACTGAATAACTGTTAATTGAAAGCAAATCTGTAACTGCGATGAACTCTGAACACCTACCAACCTCTGGGCGTGAGTCAGCTGAAAGAAACTGAATTGTTGAAGCCTACCACCCAAAATGCAATCCAAAATCCTAACTCCTCCAATTTCTGACTTAAATAAGCCAAATCTCAGTTTCGGTATTTAAGTAAGTATGTAGGTTCCTCTTTTGCTCACCCAGTTATTTATGGATTTGCTTACTTTCTGTTAAAATCAACAAAATTGGGTTTGTGCATAAAAGCACCTTCTGAAGTGCCTTGGTTAGGAGACGATGCTACGTAATCACCCCGGTGAGGTTACCATCCTAGCGTCCAGGCCAGAGCCCTGAGGCAAACTCGTGTAGTGACCACAGCTACTCTCAGCTGTACTAGCTAGTTTAGGAGCCTGAGACAAATACCGAACCTTTACAGAAATAGCTACAAAGAATCACCTCTAAACTGATGCCCTGTTTGACAAAGGCCAAGAACAGACATTGCAACACTGGTCTCATCTAATACAGTGACTAATAATGATGCCTTTTCTAGAATTGCCCTTTTCTTTCTGTGGTTTATTTTTTTTTAACACAGGAACTGTACTTGTTAAAAAGCATAAATGGAAGTGAACTGTTCTAGTTTACCCAGAGAAAAAATCCCCAGCTACTTTTGGACACTTAACTAAACACTTCAACAATTCTCTTTCTCTAGTGTTATGCTTTTAGCTAGCACCATATCTATTTCCAGAATCAGCAGGGACTAGTTTGATTCAAAATTACATTGTTTTGTCTTTTGAGAAGTTCTCTTCTAACTTGCAAAAATTATATAAATAATAAGTTACTTGACAGATAATGTCTTAACTAGGCACAGATGCATGTGAGGAAAATACAGCAAAAAGGAAGTTATCCAACTGGAAAAAAGATTCAGAATATACAACATCATAAAAATAAAAGTATGGCTGCCGAAAGCGTGCCTTTTTATTATTGTCAGCCAGTTTCTTGTATATGCTTATTGATACCTCCACCTCTCATACTTACACTACTGCCATATAACTCCAGCCATGACATTCATCCACGTTGTTTACTTGTGGCATCCTTCACTTGCTAATGGGTCTTTTCTCTTTATTTAGATCCAACATAAAAGCAGCCTTTCAAGTTTGTTTTTAAAGAGGAAAACAATTTCCCCCAACTGAATCAATTAAACATCTAATATAGGTGCCTAGACTAGTGCTTTAGGCTTTTTATCTAGTCAGGGAACATTCGGAGGCACAAAAGAGCTCTGAATAATCTCCTTGAAGTTCCACTAAAATGTCACTACGCCCGTAAGTCAGTCACTTACACCGCACACCTACAGCTAGACCCCTAAACATATTTTGAAAAGATGGGGTGAGATTTTCAACAGCATTGACCTAACTTTACTGCGATTTAAGTCACTGGAATTTTACCATTAACTTAAATGCAACCATTTAAGGCAATGCTAAGTGCTTCTGAAAATCCCATCTGTAATCTTCTTTTAAATTGATGGTTAGGAAAACTGGACCAAAAAACAAGTAGCTTTACAATCATTGCTTATTTTAAAATCTATACATCAGCAACGTGTGAACATGATATAGTCTGTGCACATATAAGAATAAATGCATGCATACATATAAATGAACTGAATTCCTGTGTTGACAGATTATTTGCCAAGTTAAAGCCAAATGTGATTTGAAATTACCACGATATTACACTGAATAAAGAGGATTTATAATGGAAATACTAAAAGAACCTCTGTAATAGTGATCCTACTAGGCACTGCTATAACAACATATATTTCACTCTTTTCAGTTAGTGCTGTTTTTCTCCTTTCTCTGTATGTTTGAGAACAGTAAGTGAAATGTTAATTTTTTTAAGTCAGAACCATCTAGCTAAACCATCCAAATCGTTTTTGTATACAGAGATTTTATTTCTAATCTTTCTCTGCAAGCTGCTTTGTTAAATCCTAATGACAACTTTTATGCATAATGCATAAAATAAACCTTACCAATATTTAACACACTTTTATAAACATGTAAAACCCCTTTATAAGTGAGATGACACACTGCAGGGCATGCAGTTGCAGTACACTGGGAAACCACACTTCCTAGATGACTGAAGGCATCTGCTTCGTGCCATTAATTTCTCAACATCGAACACATGTAGTTATCTTAGAATAGTGGTGCATCATATTATCTATCTTCTTTTTATTAATAGACAAGTACATTTTATTGCATGTATAATATGCATGCTGTTCAAATCTACAGTCTTTTTTCTTTTATTCTAGGAATGTTTGTATTTCTTAAAGAATGGGGAGAGAGGAAGATAGCTTCTTACTTTATCAAAACACTTTATATTAGCAAATAAATACCTATAAAAATATATGCTAACAAGGAATCACTCAAAAATGGATGCTATAAATCTTCCTTACGCAAGAGGCAAAGAAATCAGAATAATAACAATGTATCACTAGCCTATGTCACTGAAATGATTTGTTTTACTCCTTTAATCTTTACCATATCTAAACTGACTATAATAAATGAATAATTACTCTGAATACAGTGGAGTTAATTGAAAATCTGCTTGAAGTATAAAACCAAGAAATCATAACAACAAATACAAGGTTTAGCCAGTGTTTAGGAACTTGTCTTTGTCAATAATTTTTAAGGTTCAGTGTAAATGATACTGTTTACCATCGTACATCATCTAACATTACTCCAGAAAGTCATGAATTATTTCAGACTTCCTATGAATATTAATAGTCTTTAGAGTCATGGTATTTCATCAGCATACACCCAAGTATTAAAGTCTTACGGGGTTTGACTTTTCAAAATGAAACCAATTTAATTCGAGTTTGTTTTATTCTCAAACCCTGATTTCTAAGTCCAGAGAGGGTGTACACTTTCATGCATGTGAAGCTCAGGCTTTCCTCAAATGGGAAAGGCATGTCACCTAACACAGGGACAGGCTGACTCTCAAAGTGCCCACCTGGACATGCACTTCCTATTGCGTGCCCAAAACAACCGGAATCCTGAGAGGAGCATGCATTAGCGTCGGGATAGGCAAGATTTTGTTGCTGCTTCCTGTTTAAAAAACCAACAAAAATAGTCCTACCTTGGAGACTGTACACTTGTGTACTAATCAAAAGGCCAAAAAAAAAAAATATTGTCTGAATGAAGGCCGCTGCTAAAAGATAAACTGTTCATTCCACTGGCCAATAGAAATTTCCCGTTTCATCATCTTCTGAAAACTGTAAGTCCAGAACTTGCAATGAAGCTGGGCAGCATGGATTTCTCTTTCTTGAAAACAAACACGTAGTAATAAAGGCTTACAAGAGAGTAGTGCACTTACCCAGTTCTGTCTCCATTGAACCTGACCTGCAGATTGCTTGTTTCACCCCTACAAGTGTTGTCATAAATTTGACTAGGGCTGAGGTTAAAAAGAAACATGATGCGTAACGTAGCTTCCACACAGAATACACAACAAGAAGGAAAGCTTCCACTCTTCCCATACACATTCTTGTGCAGCACTGCTGTATTACTTTATTCATAACGCAAACCAGAAGCACCAGATTTGAAATTAGGTTACCACAGTAGAGGGCAATACTGCTCTCAGGCAATCACATATGTCCTTAGAAAACTGCAGCATATATACAATTACTGCACAGGAAAGTCACTGTGATGGCTGTAAAGCAGGTTCTCTATAACCAGTAACTTCACTCATGTCAAAGGAAAGATCATACTTTAAGTGTTGCTATTATACCACTGCCGTCTCCTACAGCAAACTCACTATCTACATAGCATTGCAAACATTATAAATATATATTTACTGTATAGGTTATAACCAGCTTGCACGAAAGGCATAGGAAATATTCCATTATTTAACTCTGAGTTAAGATAACAAGCTACAAGACGTGGCAGTGCCAAAAGTTCTTGCTGACAGTCACCGCATGCAGATGCTGTTGTTCCCTTTGTGAAGGTTTTCCCTTCTACTGGTCATATTTTCATCATCTCTCTCACGGTAACCTCACGATTTTCAAGAATAACAATTCCTGCTTCTGAGTATATTTGCACACAGGAAATATCTGTTATTGTATGACAGATGCTTGGCAAATCTGCACAAAGCTTCTTTGGAAAATACAAATTCTAAGACATTTTGAATCGTCAGAATGTATGTCGTGGAAAAAGAACCAGTGCAGTGTGTATGAACTCAGCCTTAGCAGGCCAACCCTAACTAAATTCTGCATGCTACAAATATTGTCAGTCCTATCCCTGTACCTGAACTGGGAAGGGGGATGGCTGAGGCAGCAAGGTCACCTTATTCCATTAGCCAGGGAACGCTTTTTCTCTCATTAAGGCAAAATCCAGCAGCTGGGCACAGTCCTCTCTGAACTAACTTGCACTCAGATGGCGTAATGAGAGAGATACACGCTCTGCCAAATACTTGCTGATGGTAGAAGCAGGAAGAAACTCAAGACTCTTGGGTTCAAATCCAGGTTCCTGGAGGAAGTTCTAGCTTCTCATAGTAAGATTACCTTTTGTTCTTTTGCCTCCAAACACATTCTGTTCCTTGTTGCTCTGACATGTCTCTGCTGCTCCTGCACTCCCTTTCTTAACATCCATCCTCTTTAGTTCAGAGCTCGTTTCCTCTATAGTAGCTTGGTTTTTTTCTCCTCCCCTCTATTTCTCATGCTTCCATTTCTGAGTTCAGCAGATTTTTCTACTTTTCTCCATGTTCTGCTGCGTTGTCCCAATGGGAAGTTCCCATGACCAGCATCACAGTTGTATCTGGAGGTGTGGGGACAATCCTGTTCAGCACCCCTACAGGCCTGGAGCATGGCATGTTCAGTGCAGATGAATTCTTCAAGGAATGTAAGTAGCAAAAAAAAAAAGCCCTACTCAGCCTGTAGAAGCAACAATTTTTCTGATACGTGTAATAGGAACATATTTAGGATACATTTTCACACCAGCGTAACCCTGCCAAATTTCAACACCCATGGCAGAAAAAGAGCTTTTCAAGAAGCAAGATTATTCTTCAGGCAGACAGAGAAATTGTCTCCTCATAACCTTTTACTTGGAAATGACTAAAGTGTTAGAGCTTAATCATCAAACATATTGTGTTTGGGACAGATGCTTGTCGTGGAAAATGCCAGCTAAGATGTTAAAGTTTGGTAGAGGTATAAACTATTAATTTAGCAGTAGCAAGAAAAGACAATTATCAGTGGCTTATTTCTAAACTCTGACGGTTGTGACAAGAAACATGATGAGAGAGTCACATGTAAACGTTGTGCTTTCAGTTGGCAACAAGGGACTCAGTGCTTATAACCAGAAAAGAATGAAGACCTTGCAATCTAAACTGGACACAGAGGGACGAATATGTCTTGTGTGGCACTGTATCGGGGACCCTGAATCTTAAAACGCACAGACTGTGATAGTGTGAGCTAAAGAACCCTGCAGGGCTGGACCTATAGTGACTAGCAAGTTTTGGGCAGAGATGAATGTGGAAAACTCATGCTTGGTCATCCATTAGAAACTGCTATTGCCATAGGAAATCTTGTCCTGTGACTCCAGTCCCCTGCAGTCTGAACCCTAGCAGGCTGCCTCTTATCTGACGACCACCTTCTGCCTGGCCAACATTTGAAAATGGGAAGATTTTTACTTTAGGGGTTGCTTCCTAATACCAGATTTTTACTGAAAAATTGCATTGAGAGAATGTCTTTAAAGAAGGGAATTGAAGAAAGACATTCATCTGACATTCAGAGAAAAGGAAACAATATTTAAAACTAGACATTAAAAATACTGTAAGATTTCCTTAAAAAAACCCAAATAAAAAGACAAGAATGGAAAGTTAAAACCCCTCTCTAGAAATGTACACCTCCTCGTCTCTCAGGAGAATAAATGCAGCGCTACCATCCTGGTGTAAAAGAGGTGTAAGCAGACGTAAAATCTATTCTTCTGAGTTTAGTTTTCTTGACAAGGTGTAGCATGCCATCAAGAGACTATCTTATTCTATTACAAGAATCAGTAAAGCCTATTAGCAGTCTGTGGAAATGATCCCTAATAAAAAGTCTTCATAAAACAAGGAATTCTCTTGATTCAATTGTTATTGCATGAGTGGACATATAGTAAATGTTCACCTCATTGTACCTGAGAAAATCATATATATAAGACAAGATATGCCTTTTAGAAATCGTGCCTTAAATTAGTAAAGAAGGAAAAGATCCTTTCTTCTGAAATAATTTTACTTTTTCACAAGGAAGCAGAAACAGATCTATCAGAAGAAGGATTATAACGAAGCAGCTGGAACACTGGAACCTCTGTAATATATTGCACATTTTAATCATGTTTGATACAACACTCTTTATATGGATATCAATTACACTAATGACTCTTACATAATACCCCTGGTTGCCTAAGGGATGTGTATTGTCACCTCTCTTTTGTCATAAAAATAGAGAGTAGTTCTATATACACACTAAAGTAGTTTCTTTCATTTTTATATAATGAATGAGTAACACTGTAAAAAAAGACATTTTATCCCATATTAGTTTAGCAAACAGAAGAGATTTCACATATGACAGTGCTAAATATACTCTTAAGCTGCTAATAAAGACAAAGCCTGAGGGGAAAAATTCTAATGATGAGCAATGCCAGAAGTTTTTATTTCTGGATCTAAAGTAAAAATGTTTCACTTAGGTATAGTTTTAGAGGCATCATAGAAGAAACCAGGATTTCCAATAATTTTTATCTCTAATAAAATCACTTGAATTAATTTGAGCATCATTATAGCACCGAAAAAAATGCTTTTAAAGGTACTGTTATTTGTGTAACTTGTCTGTGTGCATTTTATTGAGTAATGAAAACTGAGAGGTTTCATCTGTAAATGATCTACGCTTTCCCAAGCAATTGCCTAGAAAACACTACAGACTCAGTGGTAGTCTATAGAGAGCTGGCAGGACACAAGACTTTGTTTTTCCTTATTCCCATGAAAAGAATCAGAGAATCAGACAAAAGGGGGAACCAGATTCATCATGGATTTGATGAATTTTGAAACAAGCGCTTCAGCATTTTATCTCTTTGAGCTGGTACTACCTTAAACACCTGCAAAAATAAGGTATCCCCTGCCTAAAAGTTGTCCTAATGCTTACATGGGAACATCAGTGGGCAATGACAAATGTGGTGTTAAGCTACGGCCACTGTCTATCACATTGAACAAGACGGTCTCATTATTTTCCTGTACTTGTGTCAGCCTGCACCCATCTGGGGTGCCCTGGCTCATGCATAGGATTGTAAATTCTTTAGGCCAGGGACCGTCCTTTGTAGCATATATAAAATATATGAAATGGTATCTATGACTGGGGCTTCTAAACACTGGTGGAATACAAGTAGGACTAATAAAGACCAAAAGTATACAGTGTGATTAATATTCCCGTTTTCTTTGTCCTCAATGACCTGTAATTCTCAAGGTAGAGTTATGCAGCAATGTAGACAAAGAAGCTTGGCCTCAGTAACACAATGGTCTGCCCCGGCTAATTTATCACAATGTGTTTTCCTCATCAGATCTTTGACTTCTTTGGTAACCTAAATGGCAATTAAATTTATCCCAACTTTTTCCTTAAGTTCAGCTGCTTATGGGATTTTCATACATTTTTCTCTATCCCAAAGTTCAAAGCCTTCTCATGTATTTCTCAGTGCTAATTAAATCCTGATGATACCGTGAGTTGGCAGGAATTCCATGGCATTTGCGCAAAGGGGAGCCTGGTAACAGGACAACTCTCCAGAATCCTACATCGTTGTGTGGTGCCCTGGAAGTTACTCTTCTCCTGCAGCCCTATCATTTTGAAGAGTTTTTTTAATCATCCATAAAAACTAAAGGAACCCACAGGAACCTGAATGTGGCAAAGCAATTTGTATTCATGCATGTTTTCTCAATCTTAGTTTTGACCTTCTGAGATAACGTATAAAAATATATGTTGGATAGCTTCAGATGATTTTTCCATTTGTAATTATTTAACATTGATTTTGATTCAGCTATGAAAGCTGATGTGCCTTTCCCATTTTGAACAAAAAAGTAAAACTTCCAGGATATTTAAATATTAAAAAGTGTCAATTGCATATGCATAGCAAGTAACTACCTCTCCAAGACACTTCAGAAAAATTGTATTTAGTAGAGTACTTGTGATAAATTATGTATTTATTGTAACAGGGTCAGAAGCTGTTACAATTTACTGTACTTGGTCAAAAATTCACTTTTATAAAAAGTACTTCAGTGTCTCAATGTACATTTAAATGAGAACTTGGATGCGCCAACCACATTGATTTTCATGGGAGGCAAGTTAAACATCTGAGGTCAAAATTTGCTGTGACTTACAGTGGTATAAAAAACCAAAGCATAGTAACTCTACCAATTTTCATGTATTTAGCCTTTCCTTACAGATAAAAAATATTAAAAAAGAATTGGGAAGTTGGCATATATTTTTCAAGAACAGGCTATGCACTGTGTACATTGTGCTGCTGTTGTGCTAATGAGTAATGCAGGAGAGTGGCTTCTAACAGAGCAAATGGATGAAAGGCAAGTGGCAATAAGTGAAATACTGGGTTTGAATCTTAATACAGAGCTGAATTTTAAAAATTCCATTTTTCATGTGCCTGTACATACATTAGGTGAATATAAAATCAGTTCTCAGTGTTAATTCTTTAACTATTATATAGTTGCTACTTTTTTAGTTTGTCCTGCTGTCACCAGTAATAGCTACCAGAATCCTTTACATTAAGGTTTCCTGGAGGCGTCCATAATAAACTCTAACTATCTCACTTCTATAAGAAGCTTTAGAAGTGGGACAAAGAGGAAGTTCTAAACCCACAGAACTATCCTTTTCTTTGTCACTGTATTTTCTGCCTAGGTTTTGCATCGGTACAAACTTCTGGGAAAAGAAAGGGTTTTCCTGTCTCTGTTGAGCAGTCAGCAATTACACAATGTCAAAACATTATCTGCAGAGCAACATTGTTTGTAATCTACGGCTGGGTCTATGCCCAGCCAAAGACACTAAACAACTGCCCATAACATATTGGAAACCCCCATGACAGCCAGCCTTTCTGGGTGGGTGAGTGGGTGGATGGAGAAGAGAGGAAGATGCCTTAGGCCACTTTCCAGTACCCATTTGACCTAGCTCAAAGTTTAAGTGAATCATGCCAGGAAAGCAGGCTTTTCCTATTGTGTACTCATTTAGTCCTAAAGTTCATCACATTTCAAGAACAAAAGTTCAGGTTTCAAATTCTCGTCGGGGCCCAGGGTAGTTGTGTTTGAAGTCCATGTAACTGTAGAATTGTGCTTTTCTTTTTCCATTAAGAAGATATTAAATAGTTGCTGCTGTCTATGATTGCTAGCTATGCAATGCATTGGATGAGATACAAGTCAGTACAAAAACATAGCAGGTGACCATGTAATTAAAGGCTCTGCCATAGTGAATATGCATACAGAGACACAATTTAAGTATCACAAGCAACCTACGTTCTGATATTTCCTAATTTACAAATACTCGCCTGCAGCCTCGGTACTGCAGCGTGACCACACTGCTTTCACATTGCAGAGGTTACATAGTCTGTAAGAGTAGTGATTGTACTGCTGTGTAGATGCTCATGAGAGCTTAAATTAGCTAGCTCCAATCTCGGTAGCTGTCTTGCTCTAGCACTTTGAAAGTGACTGCCTGCTGCAAAATCTTCATGACAGGTAGGGTTAATTGGCCCACATTAAGCCTCATGCTGCTATGGCAAGACAGCAACAGTACCTGGTTAAAAGTTAGCTTCCATCTATTGATCTCATACTGCTGTCATTGCTCTGTTGACCAGTCCTTATTGTGCAACTGTAATCCAGAAATACTCATTTTAATACAGTCCTTTCTCATGAAAATTAATTTACATAACATTTTAAACTCACTTACATACATAACAAGTCCACATTTCTTCGTCATCACATTTTCTCACAGACAACACAGAACAGTTGTGCATCAAAACCAGCTTTTATGCACCTATAAAATAACATTTAAATACAGAAAATTATTACAGTTCCTCCCCTAAGGGAATTTACCTGACAGAATTTATCTGATTTCTACTTCAGAAGTCTTCATCACCGAAAGACTACATCCACTTCTCAACAGTTGAAAAGAAGAGTGAAGAAAAATAAATGCCCTCTGTGTTTAATCCATGAGCTCAAGAAAAAGCTCTTCTTATTCTTCTTTTGTTCTAGATCATATTTTCTTCAGCTACATATCTTGTACGTTAGCCATTATTTTCTGGTGGGTTTTTTTGGCTAACGGAGAGTACCACTATACGTGAAGTAAAACTGACTGTGTGAAATCCTGAGTGTATACGAAATAACACACTGGAATAGGCACAAGATACTACAGTGCAGCCTTTTAAATACTGTTCAATGTGTGTGTGTACACATGCATTTGCACTGAAGTATCTTTCCCGAGAAAGAAGGATAGAGGGACTAGCTGGTACAAATCGTTAATTTTATAATATACGGATGGAGATGAAGAACTTTCTCAAAGGGAAGAAAAATACAAAACTCTAAATCAATTGATTTTCTCAGTAGACTGCTAGAAACTTTCCTTTCCTTTTACTAATTTGGCGGCCCTGTACTTTCCTGGAGATATAGCTCTACTTACTCTTTCCTGAGTCAGAGCAAATGAAGTTTAATTTCTATGAGGTCATGCAATTCAGGAAAAATTTAAAAGGAAGAACTGAGTTTTCACTAGGCAGGATTTTCTCAATTAGAATTTATTGGGTAACTGATTTTGGTAAGTTCGATCTCATCCCTAGTCTTCTGTTGGTATGTAAAACTGAGAGAGAATCAGCTTATGTGTCTTTAAAATGCCTGTATTGAATGAATTTGACCACATTTTCATGTTTACTCGTGTTTCACATATACCCAGGTAGCACTGCTAATACCACAGAAGCAACACTTGACTTTATGGTATTACTCTAACTCTATACTGAAAACGCAGTAGAACTTGCGTGCGACATGTGTACTTTGGATTCCTTACTTGTTTGATCACATTGATAAAGGGATATGCAATCAATCTCCCACTAAGACAGTGAGTAGTATTGGCCATAACTCATTACTCCATCAAAGGATTTGGCATTTCAATCGATGGGAAATGATGTGTGATCATTCTAATTTATTATACATCATTTCCCATCAATCGGTGTGCTGAAGCCTTGACATAATAAGTAGTTACAGACACTGTCAATCATTCTTGGTCAAATACCTCTGAATGCCGCCATTTGGTGCACCTTCAGCTATTCATCCAAACTGCAAATATTCACCCAAAACATTCAGCAATCAGGCTGTAACTAGAGGTACATAAAAAGACTCACAAAAGCGCTTAGGAAGATCTGAAAGGCTTCAAGAACACATGGAACTGAAGAAAAGAGGCTTATCATGAAAATGCACTTTAAAAAAATGCATAAAAATTGTGAAACCCAGTCTCTAGTGGAACAGTGAGTTCAGCTAGGAAAAGACTGAAAAAGTGCAAGCTTCAATACTGCACTGGATTTTAGTGGGATCATCTACTATGCTGGCCACCTTACTGTAAGAAGGATCTAAATTCTGCTTACTTGTGTCAGCATAATTCCTTTCATCTTCAGTGGAGTTGCATGGGTATGTAAAGTCAAACCACAGTTAATCTTTACCCTACTGATGAGATTAAAACTCTTGAAATCAGCCCTGAGCCTTAAACATTCCTTCCCTCTCCAAAATTCCCTTTTGAATTCCTTCTCCATAATTCTCTTTGAGGTCTCCTGATTGCTCCCCAGCAAAAACTGCCAAAATCACTCTGGCTATTAATCATGTTTTCAAAAATAATTATGTATTACCCAACAGTTTACTTAATACAGTAGTGTCTTCTACGATTTTGCTCTTCACTCTAAATATCAGCAATGTCCAAAGGGTTACAGACTCTTTCCAATACAGAAGTGTGGACAACAACCACAATCACTGTCAAGTAACTTATTAAAGCAAAACAAAACACACTTTCAGTGACAATTTTTCTTCTGGACTTATTTTGGGAATCCACTCGGCCACTACACCTGCTTCCTAAGGCCACTGCACCTCTTTTTTACCAGATTAGTAAGACACTTAATAATTAGGGGCTATTCTTTCACAGGAATGTATCAACCCATCTAGTTAAAAACTTCAGTCCTCCTTAAGAAATCACTATTCATTTTTAAACCAAGCCTGAACTTTCTCTTTAGAATTCACCTGTATTTAATCCAGTCATTGGGTATGGAATACACTGCCAACAAAGACAGATAAAGCATTTGTGGTAGCAAAAAACTGATGAAATGTTACCAAAAAGCAGTATCACAAGAACTTTTAAAGTCACAAAATTAAGCAAAAGCTGGGTGACTAACTCCTATTGAAAGCCAGCCACCGCCATCTTTAAGATAGCAAGCACTCCTGTGATATATTTCAGATGTCAGACTAGGTGATCCAGCAGGTCAGCTCTAGTTCCACTGTGTGCATTATCCCCTCTCATTCTTAGCCATTTTTCTATGCTTTTCTGTTTCTCTCTCTACAAGAGAACTTGTACTGTTTCTCTAATACTCCTCATCATTTTGTCCATCTCTCTTTCTTCAAGATATTGTCTTGTCTTGTCTTCCTGTGTGACAAATGTAAAAGCTATTGTATTGAGTTCCGTATAGCAATATCTCATTATCGGTAAGCTGGTTAGAGATAGTTTGTATGAAACTGCTACATAAAAACAATACATTGAATCATCTTTCTCTCTGCCCATCCATCCTTCCTATACTCTTCATTAGATTTGTCAGCCTAAAATAATGCAATACTGGACAGTTTAATGTGGCCCCCAAATTGACAGGTTTATTTATTCTGTTACTATGAAATATTCTGCTTTCCCTTTCAAGTCCTATTCCCCCAGCTCCTGTACGCTGTTTCAATCCTCTTACCAGCCTCCAGCCTGATCTTCCCTGACAATGGCAGCTCCCTGAGAAAGGCAATCTTTACCCTCTACTGGATCTTAAAAATGAAAAACATTAATAAAATAAGGTCAAGCTAAGTTAATACTTTTTTTAAAAATATGCACATTTTTGCATTTTTTTTTTTGTTTGGTGAATTTATGGTGGTTTGTTGTGAGAACTGTTTCTGGGAGAGGCAACGGACTTCAGCTTTGTCAAGTAAGCTTACACTCAAGGAGCAGTCACCAGCCCATCCACTCAGAGACTGTGTACTCACTGATAATTCTGAACTTGCAAACACCAGGATTCAGCCTGGAAATCTCATTTTAAGAGTTCTAGTACCTTCTCTTCCAAATAGGGAACATAAATGTTACTACATCTAATCAACATATACAGAGTGATATCTGAAATTAGAAATTCAAATACATGCAACAATCTGCTTGCCAACAATCTCCAGACCAAAAATTATTCAGATAAAGTATTTGGTGAATAATTTTGAATAGCAAATTCATCTGAGAGAATCAAAAGCAGCTCACAGACAATTCACAAATGAAGAAAAGTTATATGTGTTAAATCATTTAATATGAACTATTTTTCATCTCTGTTCTGTTATTTGTTTTTCCATTCCAGGCAAAGACAGCTTCAGAAAGAGGGGGATAAAAAGGCAAAAAAAAAAACCCAACCCTTTTCTTACTTGGCATCTTCAGGTAATTCTTCAGTAATTACCTATTTATTGAGAAGGGAAGAAGTTAAATGTTGACCCACTCAAGGAGAAAAAAGTCCACCCTAGTGAAAAGATTGCATACAAAGTTCTAGCCTGATAAGATTGGAAATGAGACTTATAGGCCTCCCAAACACAGGTCTCATAATTAACAGACTTTTAACTATAGCTGCATTGCCAGGTGCAAATTTAATAAAAGATTATAAATGATAGATGAACTGTATTTCCAGCAGCTGTTTGTAATCCCAAGCAAAAATCTTCATTAAGATGGTGTTAATGTTGTAAATGGTTATCTATTAATTTAAAGTATTGTGAAACATCAAACGTTATTCATTTACAACACTGTGGTGAAAACCAAGCTAAGAAACCATGCTGTAAATAAAGTTTTAAAACTATGAAGTTTTAAGTCAGGCAATCCAAAGTTACAATTAATAACGTCAAACTTTCTGCAGTCTTTAACAGATTGCCCTGGTAATCAGCTGAGCTCCTCAGGAGCACAGCTAAGTGCTACCTAAAACCCAGCTGTAAAAGCAGGCTGTTGGTATGCTGGAATTCAAGCCTGCCACATTTTGTTAGACCCAGTGACGCACAACGAAAAATGTCAGCTCCAGCACCGGCTTTGCTAGAGCTCCTGATGCGGGGAAACATCCAGGCTCAGTAGGGTAGAGTTCTGAGTGCAACCAGCTCTGCTGATATGCTCCAAAAGGTAAATAAAAATATGTATTTTCTTATATTAGTTGCTTTTATACAATTTTAAGGTAAACGGGGTTTGTAGGGTATAAAAAGAATATACTGAATACACCCAACCTTCCCTTATTAAAGGTGCAGAGATGCAGAGGTGTGAACTCTGGTCTGGAGGAGGTTCCCCTCTTGACCACTGTGTTTGGGAGTTTCTTACAACAGCAGCGTATAGTGCTCTCCTTTAGGAAGTCCTATAAAAGCCCTTCTCACCTAAAGCCTCCGCCCTTTTCACAGAGCTACAGCCTCAGAAATGCAAGGAATGGAACATCTCCATTTGGCTCCAGAATTTACCCCATACTGAGGTTATGTCAGACAGGCATTCACTGCTATGCTTTATGGCAAGGGTTTTTACAAACAGCACACAGGAACACCTCCACCACACCCAGACCTGCTCATCAAATTAGAAAAAAAGAGGTAATTTATGTATCGTTTTTATTCAATGTATTCTGTGCAGGCTTTACAAGAAGACAGAACCCAAAATCAACATCCATTAGAAAAATTCAGCAAAGAACTTTTCTTGAAAAGAGCTACAGAGAAAGCCTTAAGATTAACCTACATAATTCATGTTTTATTTCACACTTTCATTTTAATACATTTCTAACAGAAAAAAAAGAGAGAGGACCAAACCGCAAGATAAACTCTAGATTTAGAAGATCCACTAGTTACAATTAGATACATAGTCTCATGGATGCTTAGTAATGATTATTCCTTATTACTTATATGTGTAGAAATTCCTAGATAAAGCAACTGTAGAAAAGATATTTGTTTCCAGAAGGGCCTTGTTCTTCAAACCCCTTTCCCTTCGTTCCTCACTTTTTTCTACTTAACAAGGTACAGAACAGTTTCTAATGACACTCCAATCATGACCATTAGCATTTCCAAAGACGTAAGCTGCTCTGAACAGCTGCACTATCTGTTTCCAACTAAAGCAGAGCTCCCTACTTCTAAAGAAAGTAACCTCCCTTTTAGTTAAGTTTCTTTCCCTCCCTTCCTCCTACCCAAAGGTTTAAACCTCTTTTCTTTCCCCCTTGAGCAACAGGAAGGGAAATTCCATTTTATCGTTTGCTTGATGAATACCCGGCTAAAAACAGATACAAAAATTAGTGTGTTGAGTAAAAAGATCAACAAGCTACTATAATAATCATTTAAATTAGACAACTGGACTGTATTCTTGGATCTTAGTCTCTCTTTACATTACTTTTTTAATGTACTACATAAGAAATGGTTCACAGTTAACCTAAACATTTTCTCTTTCTTCATATACTGTACGTGCACCTTAAAAACATTCCTTTTCATGTGTACAGAAAGAAAAATGTACTGTATAGAAAAATATTTTCCTGAGTGTTTTGTGGCCCAAATAAAATTGTCATTTCTCACTTCCCTGAAAAATATTCCACTGCCATTTTGGAAGAAAATGCCAATAGAGTCAATGTGGTGTGCAAGTCAATTTTTCCCTCTTGAGTCAAAGCACTGCCATGTACAATGTCTGCAAGGAACAAAATTTTGATGGGAATTACACCAGTAAAAATCCAGTACAACTCCAATGATTTGACCAGATTATTTTCCCCTATATTTTATCTGTGTAAAGAACAGAACAATATGGCCCAATCCAGACAAATATATAGGGGAATATAGAAGAAAATCAGTAATAAAATACAGAGAAGCATTGAGATGCTCAGGTTACACCATATGATGCAAATAAAATCATTTTAATTCAAGCAGAACAGTATGCTTAGGTGATCTTTCATACTGTTTATGAGCTATGCACCCAAATCAGCTAAATGAGCAACAAGTAAAGTGTTCCTGAAGTTTGCTCCCTGTTGAATTCTGGAAAACAAATCATACTGCCAGAAAAAATGGAGTTAAAAAAATAGAATTAAAATATTAATAATTTTTGACAGGCCTTGCATGGCCTGTACCATTAGACATGGAAAATGTGCTTAATGTTAATAACAAGTCTCATATGTAAAAGTAAAGAATAAGTGTACATCATGGCTGCACCAATATCATTTTTTATGTATAAGCAACAATAAATGATGTATCAAATTGAAGTTCTTCACCTAATAACTGTCTCCATCTTATGTAATTTTCTATTTTAAAATAGCAGGACTTTAACCCTTAGTATCAACCTTTGGGTAGTGGCACAATATCCGACAAATGCAAACTGTGCGCTTCTCTTTCAAACATGGCTTTTTTTCTTTACATGCTGAACTTTTTAATGTATTCGTTGTTCTGCCTTTTTCCCCCCAAATAACAAACCTGCAGTCTGTAAGTTAGTGCACATGTGTACCACATGAAGAAGCTGGCATAAGCAAGCAGCAGTCATTTTGACATGACAGGTTAGAATAGCACAGAAGGAGCAATTTTGGTGTTTCAAGTTAATAATAGGAAGGATTTGCCCTCTATGATACAGTATGTTAAAAACCCACTTTATAGCTACATTCAAATAAGGTTCTTATTTAGATCAGAGAGATTAATAACTCTGAAAAAGTCATTCCAAACTATGAGACACCCATTTGCAAAATACAAGTATAAATTTGTAATACATTCATAAGATTGGTTAAAGCATCAAGAGTATATTGCTTTGCCTTCCATACAATTTTTTACTTACAAACAAAATGCATGTAGTTTAGGTCTAACAGAATCAGTTAAGGGGACAACCAAGCTTAGAAACAAAACTACCATATTCAAATATTCAGCCCATTCCACTTATAACTCAAGTCTTTCAAAAGCAAGGAAATTGAGTTAAGACATATGCTACCCTTAGCTGCCTGTTCCTATGCTTTCCTCCTAGGTGCGACAGTTAAAAGAAAGCATTAGTCTCTACACTGATTTCTGCTTTGCTTCTACAATGCCTTTTTCTTCACTTTTATACAACCTTTATGTTATTTCACCTTGGGAGAAGGGAAACTGCATTTTGTAAATAACTTTGAAAAGTGCCGTCTGTTCTGGAGAAGACACGGAAATTTGCCTTATTCTTTTACCTATAGAAAGATTTATGAAATACAGTAGAAAGACGGATTCAACCACAAGGCAGATAGCTGGTTTCCAAACCCTAGAAAATTTCTGAGGGGTTCAAAGGAGAGGTTTTTGTTCAGTCAGTTACAGAAATAAGGGCCAGCCATGAAAATTAGATCTCCGGTTAGATTTGGAAACACTCGCTTCCCGCTAAAGTTCAGCCATTCTGAGCTGCGTTTAGATCCCTATCTGCTACAAAGACTACATTAATTTAAAGTGTTATAACAAGAAAAATTCATTCTTGCCACAGACATTAAAAAAATAAAATTCGAAGACACACCATTCTTCAAAGGAAACAAGGGCCCCATCTGCTGATGTTTAAATGTACTACATTAACACATGCACTACAGTGCTACCACAGATAAGAAAGATATTGAAATGAATTGCAAAAACAAATCACCACACTAACTGTGCTGCATTCTTCTGGTATCTTTTTTATAGGTAAAAAAAGTTTTTAGGCCCTTGGGTCAATCAGTTTCCACTGATGGTGAGAGCTTTGTCTGTGAAAAAAACCGGCAGACTAGGAAGGAAATTCAGGCAGGAACCTGAAATTGCACGGCAGTAAAATAAGGGAATATAGCCAGTCCTATATATAGCAAAACAAAATTACATCTACACACATACAATGAACAGTTACAGAAAATAATAAATTATTACTATTTAAATCTCACCCAAAATGCTAAAATTATGAATGATCAAAATGTCCAAAACCACAACAGAGACATTAAAGCAGAACTCTAAGAGCAACGATGAAAGCAGGCATCTGGGAAATGTAAAAGTCAAACTTTTCTAAAGTTTAAAACATCTTGTTAAAGAGTCTAATGGTTGTTTATTGAGAGTTCTTAAAACTAAGCACTGTTTTGTTTACAGAAAGCCCATACATAGCAGACTTTACATTATCTTATGGCAAAAAATGGCAGGGAGCTTAATGAAGACAAAACAAATGTCCTTATTATAGACAGGAATATTTCAAACATTGTATCAACAAAGAGCCGGCAGCTGAATTTATAATCTCATATGACTATATTCTGCAATAAAAAAGTATATCATTTTGGAAGCAGTAAAACGTTTTTGTTTATATGGCTACAACATAGAAAAGGTTCGTTCTGATATACCTGGACGAAGCATGTGCCTGGCCTCTCCCCAAGCCTAGCAGCACGGCCCATGAACCTTTCACTAAAGCTGAAGAAAGCACTAAAGAAACTTGCTTCTCTTCTTCTCTCCTGGACTAGCCAGAACTGCAGCCAAAGCAAGCTAGGTGTTTGTTTATATGAGCTGTCCTACACCCCAGAATTGTAACTCTCCTGTGGAGAATTCTGGAGTCTGCTTTATCCTACCTAAATGAGTCTCTGTGCCATAGATCTTGTTTTCATCTATGATGCTGAAGGTCACCACTGGGCCAGACAGTCGGTGCTACAGCACAGAATCCCACGAATCATTGACTTTCTCAGGAAATAAGAAATGCATAATATATTTCCAGTATATATTCTAACATAATGATAAGAGCTATGCAAATGTACTAGACATGCATGCACCTTACAAAATTCTTAGTCTTCACTACCAAAACCCTATGAAACTTGAAATGATTTCCAGCTGGGCAGTGGTCAGAAGGCAACATGCAAAACATCTCACTGCATGGATAAAAACAATAATTAGAAACTCAGTGCTAGTGAATTCTTCAGTAAGGATGAATATAATCCACACAATAAACAATGCTGGCCGGGCTTTTGTCTGAATAAATTAAAATTCAAAGTAGTCTGAATATAGTTCCAAGACGTGCTACCAAAGTTCAAGGCACAAAACAAAACTATAAATAAAACTACTTCTTTGGAACATAATTAGATCTAGCGCGGTTTTCTGGCATTTTCTTATAACTGTATCTTTAGTGGAGTTCCTTCCATCAGCTTTTGTATTATAAACCTATTTACAGATGTCCACAGTCTGATTATTGAAATGTACTTCAGGCTGAAATATGTTAAATGAGGGATTTCTCCAGTGGAGTCGCTAGATAACCTTGCCCATCTCAGAACAACAGAGCATAAGACTAAGGTCCAGTTCCCAGGATACGGCATTTCCTCAAAAGGAATTTTATCATTTACTTTAAGCACTAGCATTCAGGTGCTTTTTTATAAAGCATGTCTTTTTGGGGAGGTTGTTATTTGGTTTATCATTATCACTCATAAAAGAGGAAAACAATTAAAAGCTGTCAGAAGGAAGCTTGTTCAAAAAAGTGCTTAGGAAAAATATGAGCATTCTCATTCCTGATCACAGATAACACAAAGTAACTTTATTATTCCCCTTCATTAGATCAGATATCAATCTCCAATGTGATAATATACGTTGGGAAAAGTAATTGTATCTGCATCAGTTATGAGCATGTTAGAAACAGAGCCACTGCAACTGAATGTTGTCAAAGGTGAATTTGCTGCTTTGGGTGAAGCTACATGTTACATGGTGAGCTGATACCACTGGTTACTGCTGTTGAAAAAGGAAAAGCTCTTTCAGCTAGGCAAAACAGTGGAAAACTGACGCAGCAAGCAAAGTGGGTAGACTAGGATCAAGTCCAGCAAAGAGTTTGACAAGCACCAGAGCCTGTGCAAGGAGGAGGCAGGACTTCAGGAGGAAGCCTGGGGAGGTGAAGGCAACTTCCCCTTTTGGCAGTGATAGCACAGCTGTGATTATCATTTGATCCTGAACTTCTCAGCTGTGCTTCTGCATTTCTGTAGCATTCAGAAACCAACATATTTTGAATAATGACCCTAACATTCTGTTGTCGCTCCTTCACAGGCATGCCAGTGTTTCGCTTTTGGGTTTGTACATCTGCCTGGGAATTTAGCAGCATATCATTGCACAGTAGATGAAGAATAAAACTGGCTAGGAGTGATACCATTTAGTAAGTACTTACTTCAACTGCAACCTTACAATATAAATAACTTTCTAAAAAAGCAAGAATTTTGGGATCTTGCCTCCATAAATGCTTCAGTCAAGCACTACTAAGTCCAAAACCAGGTATATGCTCAAGTTAACATGCGTTTCAGTCTCATTGACTTCTATGGCATGAAACATCTAACAAAGACCCATTTGAAATGAACAGTGTTAGGACCTGCTTACGTCCCAAGTACCACAGATGAACCAACAACTCAAGTGATTGGCTATTTCAATGCTTTTCTTGAGCAAACAGCAATATATATCACATTACACATATACAGCTGCCTTGTAAATCTCGGCTACTTCTGTTGGGATCATGCCTTTCCAAAGGCAAGTAGTTACAATCCTGATAAGTCAATCCCCGCTTTTTATTGCCTCGGAAGACATCTTGTTAAATTAATGCAATGACTTGCTTATAATTCCTTAATGTTTTAAACTGATATCAATTTCATCACAGTTTTCCCTTTTTACTCATGTACACACACATTGTTTTATATGACTTTTCTTACAACTGCCCCCTTTCTATTTTATTCTGCCTTTTGAAAAGTCAGTTAACGTTCTCTGAGGAAGATGTAATATTGAATAAAAAGAAATACATACTTTGGATAAACGAAAATATGAGAGCTGTGGCTCAGCAGAACTGGGAAGACACACTTTTGAAAATTTGGTGAAATACTTCACGAACATCTTTTAACAATTCCTGAGTTATATTTTGGTCAGTTCAATAATTTTTTCTCCTCTTTTCTGCCTTTCTCAACCCATCATACCACGTTTTAGCTTCATAAGGGAAAACACAGCATTCCAGCAACCTGATTGGCAGACATAAAGGTTGGCAGGCACAGAGGGTGCCTTTTTGATTTAATAACGGTGACTTATATCATTGTTTTGAAAGACCCATGAAACAGAATGGAACTCTCCTTTCAAACCTAGTATTTCTATACCACTGCTTACGTTTGGAAGAAGCAGCTCTATTTTGGCTGCTTTTGGTCTCTTTTGGAGGCATCTATTGATGCTTACTAACATGTTAATGAACAGCATTGCAGTGGTGAAAGTACTGGATATGAGGCTTTTTTGGAGCTTATTAATACTTCTCTTTTATCAGCCAGAGGAGATGCTGTAATGCAACACCTGAAAGTGTGCTGCCTCTGAAGTGCTCCCAGTCACTGCTGGACCACAGAGCAACACAAGGGGCTGAAATGAACATCATCACAAATAAGACTTACACAGACTTTGCAAACACATAAAAAGGAAAAAGCTGAGACTGAAGTTACAGGATAAAAAGAGTGTTCCCATGACTTTTGTCTTTAGTTAGGATCTTACCCAGAGTCCTCATGTTTTAAGTATAGTGCGCTATTTGCCATATGCCTAGACCTCATTAAAAAGTAAAGTTACCCTTTATATATCAATAGTTCTACAACTCCATGTCCTGGGACACGGATAGTTTTCTTCCAGATGCAGGGAACATTGTGCACAGTGCATTGTGGAGCTGCTAAAGTCTAAACAAAAACCAACAGCAATAACTAACCATTAAATAAGAAAAGATTTAGACATCAAACACACACATAAGGAAAGGTTAACTTCCTTTTGATAGGGATATTGAGTTTGAGACTCCAGGTGTGTATGGGGATGTGTGATTTTAAAGTCTCCCTTATCTTCTAAGAACTTTGGGTACACCAAGGAAACACTTGAAAAACTATTTTGTCCCTGTATCAGCAATTTGGCCCAAATGTTTCCCTTCCCAGGGAACCGTAACTATTGTTTAGGTGACGGCTGGGTGGGAGCTTTCTACCACTCAGAAGATATTTCATCTCTCACTATGAAATGACCCTTAAAATTGTTATTGCATTAGATTATAATTGTAGTGTATTTAGCTGTGAAATTGCATGGACATTTTTGTGCCTCTACATTTCTAAGTACTCTCCCTACTTGTTAAGTCAAACAGCATTTTGTTTTCAGTGTTCAGTGCTGACTATCCATGGAGACAGAGGCGTGCATGCACATGCACACTGTCTCTCTGCTCTTTCACAGAGAATTTACGTCTGCTTCTTCTTGGGTTTTGTTCTCTTTCAGACCAAGGCTCTCTGCTCTTTCCATACAGAGAAAACCTTGCAATAACAAACAACTAAGTCCAATAACCTAACTACAATGGAAGTATGCTCAGAGGAAATTGATAGTATTGCCAACTCTCATTATTTTCCTATGAATCTTGTGATATTTGCTATTTTTCTTAAAGCCCCGACTGCTGAAATCATATGAATAAATGTGAATCTGAGCTTCCACTAAAAAAGTGTCTAGATTTCTCAAACATGAAGTAAACCCCAGAAATATGAACCGAATGTACCCAAAAGAGCTGAAACAACCAAAGGTAAATAAAAAAAAAAGGGGGGGAAGGGGTGTTAAATTACATCATCATTTTAATATAATTTCTTAATTTCAACTCAATCCTGAACACTTGGATTTGACAAGTAGTGCAACTTGGCTAAAATCCTCAGATAAATGCTGGGCACTACGAAGTAAGGAACAAGGGTGAGAAGAGGGAGCAATTCTCCCTCTTAGAACATGAATCAGCTCCCCCGGAGTGTTTCTGGCCTGGAGCTGGAGAAGTAGCACTGAGCAGAGCCTCATTGCCAAGTCCGTCTGTGCTAGCCATGCCTTGCTGTACCTCTCCCTCAAGGGCTGCTGTGCTTCAAGGTCTGGAGCTTTGAACTATCCAAAAAGCATTTACTATTTTGTCCATCCAGATATTTCTTTTTGTCTATGGATCCCACAAGTACAGGATGTGGTTACTTCAGAAGGACCAAAAATTTCTCTCTGTGCAAGTAAGTAAAGTTAAGTTTTATTTTTAATGGCTATAACAAAACCATACATCATTTGTGAGCCAGTTTGTAACGGAGACTCCCACAGCAATACAGAGAACTGTTCACAAGGGCTATCATGAACACAGGATCTGGTACTCAGAGAGGATATTGCTTTTTCCTACACAGAATTATTCTTTAAGAGTAATTAATAATATACTTACCATAAATGAAGTAAAAAAACCAGTAACCCACCAAGCTTGCAGCTTAAGCCACAAAAAGGACATGGATGCAAAAGCCCCGCTGCTGGAATGATGATATTTAGGAAAAGAAAGAAGCATTTTCTTGTAATTAATTTTTAATTGATTTTGTATACTGAGAAGAATGGAATGATGTGCTTAAAGTACAGTGACTCACAGGCCTACGGCCACAATCCTAGCCTCTCTGTTAGTATACTGGCATCCTTCCCTTTGCACTGGAGGTGCAGGAAGGCAGCCTGGTCCTCAGCTACGCTTCTCGATAATATTAACATGACAGAATTTACCCTATCTCACACAACTTCAGATTTAGCGGGAGACAGGTCATGCTTCCTCCACTCTATTTCAGGGAATCTTATTAGTCTACAATACATAGTTCTTCATGTAAATTCAATAACTACAGAGAGGGAGAAAAACTAACAGAAAATATCTTACCAGATGGAGAAAATTGAAACATTACCCTTGTTTCTTTGCCAGCACAGATCCATTCTGACAGGTTGGAAATGATTTATGGTTGGGGGGGCATGGAGGAAGAGAGTATGGGGAGAAGGAAACATACTTACACTAGCAGAGATATTATTAAGCGCTGTACAATGTGCAAATCTTTGCATTGTTTTGCATGCAATTAGTTACAAGGCTTACATATGCAGCAATGTTTGCATGCTGATCTCTGCATGAGACAAATAAACCTCGAGTATATGATGCATGATAGAAATTGCTTTCAAACC
This sequence comes from Nipponia nippon, assembly GCF_047370975.1. Taxonomy (NCBI): domain Eukaryota; kingdom Metazoa; phylum Chordata; class Aves; order Pelecaniformes; family Threskiornithidae; genus Nipponia; species Nipponia nippon. The sequence continues at coordinate 38,001,182 of NW_028262369.1, forward strand.
ACTGTAGAAGACATTGTGGTAAAGAAATGATACAATATGGCAACTCAAAAGCTGCATTCAAGGAAACAGATTACCTTTGAATATATGAATAGGTAAATACTACAGCATGTCCAAGATTAATACTAATCATTACTATTTTAATATATAAAATGTTATGGATATTGCTACCCAGCAGCGATCAGGCAGATATCTAGTCTTCGTAAATTAAAAACAGATATTTTTCTGTATCTAATTGATTTTTACATTACATTAGGCAGCCAAGGCTGCAACCTTCCATGACATAGTATCTAAATAAACATTTATTAAAATATTTTAATTAGAATAAGAGGGAAAATATTGTTTCCAATTATGTTTTCAGAAGGAAAAAATCAGACCTATTAAGAATTAATGTAAACATAAGTGTAATGTAACATTTAAATGCAATAATTATGCCATATGATTTATGCAATCTGAGTTATTTCTAATTCCTAAACTTTTAAAAAAGGACTACTTATAGTAATGCATTTATTGCTTCTTGCATCTTATGGCTTTGATCTTGAAAAATAATAAGAAGGGACACTCTAAAATGTGAATAGTGATTTTACAAACCGAGGCATATCTGTGTTGAGCAGAAACTCACAGAATTTATCTTATAGATGCACAAGACTTAATGGTCATTAATAACATTCCTCTGCCAGGGCAGGAGTGCCTCCCGCTCTAAAATGCTGAGGTGCTTTGTCTGGTCTAGCTGTAAATGTCCCAAGTGACTGGGCTTCTGTCATCTCCCTTGGAATACTAACCAGGCAAAAACTTATTCCCAGGGGATTTGGCAGGGATTGTTAGTCTCCAAATGACTTATAATTTTTTGCTATGTACACGCATATACCTGTGTGCACAGATATTTTGGCTCCCTCTATTCTTTTTTACGGAACAGTGAATTTCAGATCCTGACATGATTTAGCACAGGGAGACTGAGTCAGGCACACTACGCAGGTATAACCTATAGCTTATAGTACTGATAAGTTGTCATGCCTTATTGAAGACATACATTTCTTGATAGTATAGTTCCACACCACCAGATATATACACATGAAGGGGAATTAGTTTATACCTCACAGGCAACACTTGGTGTGGAAGTGAGGACATCATCTTCTTCGCTTCAGCCAGGAGCTGGCAATCACATGACTGTCAGTGCAGGGAAGCAACCAGGGAGTCTTCTACGCCTTTTAGTGTAAGACATTATCACTTACCAAGAGCTGCTGGAAAAGTTTCTGGCTGTCATATAAAAATTGGCTCATAGTTCTTGACATTGGGATAATCTTGTAGAGACACTAAAGATATTACAAGAGTGACTGGTTAAGGAAGATGGGGTTCCTGCATTTTTTAAAGCAGTAATTAAATCCTGGCCCAGTGAGAGAACTTTTGAAATGGGCATTTCACTAATAAATGTATGCCTGCATCATGCAAACAGAAATGGAGGGTCCTGAGGAAAACAGGCTGACACAGCCATATCAGACGTCCGTCTTGCCCTTGATGACTTTTGACCAGTTTGAAGCAAATCTCAAAGTACTGGGATTGGTAAATGGGAGCAGGAATATGCCATTTCAGTCTTCCCTGGGAGTCAAACATGCAAACACAGTGCAAGACCTAACACAACATCTGAAGTTTACTGACTTCAGGTCATACCTTTAACAATACATATACTTCATAGAATCATAGAATACCAGGTTTGAAGGGACCTCAAGGACCAACCTTTCTCGCACAATCTAGATGAGATGGCCCAGCACCATGTCCAGCTGAGTCTTAAATGTGTTCAGCGTAGCAGAGTCAACCACTTCCCTGGGGAGATTATTCCAATGATTGACTGTTCTCATTGTGAAAAATTTACCTCTCACATCCAATCGGAATCTCCCTGGGAGTAACTTGTACCCATTACCCCTTGTCCTCACCAAGTGACTCCTTGTAAAAAGGGAGTCTCCATCTTCTTTGTAGCTCCCCTTTAAGTGCTGGTACATGGTGATGAGATCACCTCCAAGCCTCCTTTTCTCAAGGCTGAACAAACCCAGCTCTCTCAGCCTGTCCCCATACGGCAGGCTTCCCAGACCCTTGATCATCTTGGTGGCCCTTCTCTGGGCCCCCTCCAGCCTGTCCACATCTTTTTTGTATAACGGGGACCAGAACTGTGCACGGTATTCCAGGTGTGGCCTGACAAGCGCTGAGTAGAGTGGGATAACGACTTCTTTACCTCTGCTGGTGATGCCCTTTTTGATGCTTCTTTGAAGTAACTGAATATAGACACCCTTATTAGATAAAATTTAGGCAGTTTTACTCAATTGCTTATTACCTTAACAATTCCACTCTTATGAGCCTTACTGCCTATTAACTAGTACCTTCATCTTCCTCTCCAGAAATTTCTCTTTTGAGAGACTGTGGTTCTTCCTAGATATCTCCATAAAGGATGCTATTTTTGTGCCCTTCATTGTAAAAGTAGTCACAGAGGGGGAAAAAAGCTAGTCCCTGTCTAGACCTTCCAGAGGTGGACAAGGATGGTAGAAAAGAACTAACTGTCAGACAAATATCTTGGAGATGTAAATACCTTCCCTAGATAAAAAGAGTATTCTCAAATACAAATGTGTCTTATTCATCTCCCTCTTCAGCTCCAAGAGGCTAGTCCCTGTCATTCCTCATAATGTTTGTGTCATCATTGACTTTCATTCCCTTCCCCTTCCATCAAGTGTTTCTGCAAGTCTGTAACATACCAACCATAAAAATCAAATGTTTAATATTTACCATTCATATCCTCTCATAGACTACAAGACTGCTATCCTGCTGGCACCCTTCCATTCCAGCTCCAGTTTCAACCACTGCAGCATTACCGCATAAAGTGGAGAGCATGACCACGCCATCTCCATCCTCTCTGCCATTCATTTTCATGGCTTACTCAAAAATGTCCACAGAGTCTACACTCACTTCTAGTCTACACCTTACTACAATCTACCAACACTGAAAGAGCTGATACCTGCTTTGTTTTCTCTTTAAAAAAAAACAACCCACAAATCACTATGTCTTCTTCAATATTTCACAACACAACATGGCTACAGTTAGTAAATTCATATTTAGTTTCCTAAATTAGTAAGCACTTAGATTTTAAATATTAAGTGCTCAGCTGTTAGAGAGAACATTTAACAGCTTAACTTTAGTCACTTGTTTATTAAAATCTTAGTTTTGGCTCTCTTTCACATATTTCACTTACACAAATATCATAACTTATTCAGCACAGAATGCCTCTAATATCACTCTGTGTAACAGATCCCCTATATTGCCTTTGCATCCAACATTACATATATAATCCTGTAAATGTCTTCACGGGGCGGGGGGGGGGGGGGTAGGATTCAAGCAACATAAAAAGAAAAAAAAAACTTGACACTTCTGAAGTGCTGAAGTGCTTTTTAATTATAATTTATTTTAATTAACATTTGCTATTTTACAAATGTTTTACTGTAAGCACATATTCTAAATATTCTATACTTAATCTATGACTAAATTCTGTTTGACTTTTTTTTTAATGTTCTACATCAGAGGCATCAGAGTCAGAGTCCTTGCAGATTTTAAAGATTAAAACTCTGCTGGGGCTCAGAGATACTAATATCCATTTCCCTGAGTTAGCACTGATGGACTTGAACATACCTTCTTGCGATGGAACTTGCAGTATGTGGCATTTTTTGCATGTTTATTTTTAAGGCAGTTACAGTATAAGAGATTCATTTCAGCAGTTATGTTATCTTCATTTTTCATAGAATCATAGAACGGTTTGGGTTAGAAGGGACCTTAAAGATCATCTGGTTCCAACCTCCCTGCCATGGGTAGAGACACCTTCCACTAGACCAGGTTGCTCAAAGCCCCATCCAGCCTGGCCTTGAACACTTCCAGGGATGGGGCATCCACAACTTCTCGGGGCAACCTGTTCCAGTGCCTCACCACCCTCTTAGTGAAGAATTTGTTCCTTATATCCAATCTAAATCTACTCTCTTTCAGTTTAAAGCCATTACCCCTTGTCCTATCACTACATGCCCTTGTAAAAAGTCCCTCTCCCTCTTTCTTCTAGGCCCCCTTCAGGTACTGGAAGGTTGCTATAAGGTCTCCCTGGAGCCTTCTCCAGGCTGAACAACCCCAACTCTCTCAGCCTGTCTTCATAGGAGAGGTGCTCCTGTCCTCTGATCATCTTCATGGCCCTCCTCTGGACTCACTCCAACAGGTCCATGTCCTTCTTGGGGGCCCCAGAGCTGAATGCAGTACTCCAGGTGGGGTCTCACGAGAGCGGAGTAGAGGGGGAGAATCACCTCCCTCGACCTGCTGGTCACGGTTCTTTTGATGCAGCCCAGGACAGGGTTGGCTTTCTGGGCTGCAAGCGCACATTGCCAGGTCATGTTGAGCTTCTCATCAACCAACACCCCCAAGTCCTTCTCCTCAGGGCTGCTCTCAATCCATTCTCCGCCCTGCCTGTATTTGTGCTTGGGATTGCCCTGACCCATGTGGAAGACTTTGCACTTGGCCTTGTTGAACTTCATGAGGTTCGCAGGGGCCCACCTCTCCAGTCTGTCAAGGTCCCTCTGGATGGCATCCTTTCCCTCCAGCGTGTCGACCACACCACAGAGCTTGGTGCCGTCAGCAAACGTGCTGAGGGTGCACTCAATCCCACTGTCCGTGTCACCAACAAAGATGTTAAACAGTGCTGGTCCCAATACCGACCCCTGAGGAACGCCACTCATCACTGGTCTCCACTTGGACATTGAGCCATTGACCACAACTCCTTGAGTGCGACCACCCAGCCAGTTCCTTATTCACCGAATGGGCCATCTGTCAAATCCATGTCTCTCCAATTTAGAGACAAGGATGTCGTGCATGACAGCGTCAAATCCTTTGCACAAGTCCAGGTAGATGACATCAGTTGCTCTTCCCTTATCCACCAATGCTGTAACCCCATCGTAGAAGGCCACCACAGTGGTAACAAATACTCTGAATTTCCAGCAAGAAAACCCCTCCAAGTTTTCAGGATTGTTATTTTCATACTTACCACAGTACTTATAAGTATTGCTGTACTAGATAAAGATTTGTGAGACATTGTGTTTAGCAGCTCCCTTCCAAGTGAATTACACATCTTTTACCAACAGCCATGCAGAAGCAAAAGCTCAGAAATAATGAATACACTGTGCAGTGCCATTTTTGCCAGCCATGGGCTTCTCAGAACTGTACAATTTCCCCAGTGGTTGCACTGTCATTATAATAGGTAATCATTAGATTTATCTTTTATATAATTTGTAACATCTTATAGTATTATATGTGCATTTATGTAGCCTCATTACTGCCAGGAATCCTCTTTAACTGAGATGATAAGTAAATAAAGCAGAAATTACACACCAACAGGAACCTGGAATATGTTGTTTTACTGTATGTCTGAGAGCTCCCTTTAGCAAAGCTAATCTGCGCAGCAGTTACCATTATTTCTACCTCAGTGAGCACTTCCTAATTGCTGTGTTATTGCTTGTGAAGAAAATATATTATTAAAGTCCACAACTTATGACTTGTTGCACATCTATACATGGAAGGAAAAAAATCTTCTCATTTCATCAGACCTTAATAGGTTTTGAACAGGATGATCAGCTGAGGCTGTTTTTCTCTTGCGGATCTGTTCATTACCATTTCATAATGTCAGTGGCTCCTTCTAACAGTCAAGATGCATTCATAATTTATTCAGAAACCTGAAAACATTACTAAACCAAATCTACTTAATTCTCTATGAATCAGCTCAGGCCTATTTTGGTAGCAATTTGTAATGAACAACAATTATAAGCCCAAAGGAATCAGTATTCCTTTTTAGTTGTTAATGTTTTATACCCAATTATTGGTCCACTGCCAGATAATGATCCATAGAGCATTAGAACTGTGTATTAATATTATCTTTACAAATGCAATAATACTCAGTGGAGGAGAAAGTTTTGATGGACTCCTCTTGTGTGCTAGTTAAAGCTCTACATTGTCGGGAAAAAAGTCAGCATTAGCACTTTGTTCTGATGGGACTGCTAAGAACAGGGTGACCTTCAAAATTTGGCAATATAATCAAAATGGCAAACAGCAGCCACTGGAATTAACACACAAAATAACTTCAGGATTTTTTCGTGTTCAGAATTACTGAGATGCCACAGGTGTGCAGAAAGCAGGGCTTAGAAAAGGATTTTAGGAAACAACAGAATATTCTGCATTCTTCCAGTTAAAAGTAACAACAATGAGACTTATCTCTTTTAGTGAGCAAGCCAACACTCAAGAATTCCTGAAAAGATGACCAGCTTTCATTCACTCATGGCCAGATTGTACTATTTTTGTCTGTTTCGAATACTGAGTACTACTTCACTTTTACAGGATGTCTGGGGTAAAACATACGAATCGTTTTGAGAACTGCATTCCATAGATTCTACCTGGGAATAATACTGTGCACTTATCCTAAGAATAAATATTTGCCATTTTTAAGTTGTCTTAATACATAGTCAAGATGTGGTTGCATACAGAAAATAAAAAAGCTGAACCCAACTCCTGTAACCTAGAGTGGCTCCTGCACAAAATGGAGAGTTTTGGGAAGTGAGAAGAATGGAGCCTAATAAACATTTCAAACAGAACACTGACATGCTGACCGTGTTAATAATGGGAGGGTTTCAGTCCACTGAGAAACAGCTTACATTTATATTAGTGATGTTCCTTGCTAAAGATCTCACTTCCCAGATTTGACTCCTGACTAGTACATGCCGTTCACAAGTAGCCTGCCTCACAACACTCATGAAGCTGAGTGAATGTTTTTACTTGTTTTTACTACCAAGCCCCCTGAGGACTGTGAAAACTAAAAAGCCATTCAAGAGTTGACCTTCCACTTAAAGCTCTGTTTGCTTTTTTCAACAAACAGGTCTGTTTCTACTGTCACCCAGAATGAATAAGCAATAGAGAGAACAGAAGACCAATGTATTTGTCAGCACCAGAGACCAGCCATAGGATGTCCACAGTCAGAAGCCGTTCGGATGAGGGTGCATACTTTCCAAAGTATCCAAAGACCTAGAGGCCCTTAATAGGATCTCTCTAAAACACCTGGGCATCTAATTGCCATCGTATATGAAGAGAGTTAGGATCCTGGGTGTTTTTAAAAACTCCACTACGTGCCTCTACATCTTCAGGACCTTAAATACCTTTAAAAATTTGCCATAAGGCCTCCAGCAGGTAGCTTCAGCAGCCTCATATGTTCTTTGGAACAGGCAGAGAGAGATACAAATAATGCTATGTTTTGATCAGAGCAGTAGCAAACATTCAGCGTCCTATGTATTCTTTTCCCTTTTACATGGAGAAGTTGATGACCGTCAGGTATTTCTTTGATGCAAAGCTGTTTATTTTCAAATATATGTATGTCCTGTTCCCCTGAACACAATGGGAAAACAGCACTTGCTTAGTGCAGTATGCTGCTTTTTTCTAGCCTGTGCTGAAGGGCTCCCTTCTAGCTTTCTTTCAGGGTCATGTTAACAAGTGTCTTCATTTTCCTGCCCATCCTCCCTCGCCTCTGCCATACTGGCTCTGTCTGCTCTTTCCTTCATCCATAGCACTCAAATGGCCTCTTCCTCCTCCCCAACACAGACGAATTTCCCAATTTCTAGCTTTGCGTCTGGTCCACAATGAAACTCCTTTCTCCATGTGGCTCAGCTCCTGTCTTGTCTAGCCTTAGCTTAGACTTTCAAGGGTGTCTCAGCTATGTTACTACACAGCACTTTAATGGATTCTTATGTTTATCCTAAATGAATGGCAGCTCTTACATGTAGCAGCTTTCATCAACTCCCAGCGTAATACACGGAACGACAGGTAACCTAAACTTCAAATAAAGCTATAGGTTGTGCTACTTTTTAAAGATCATGATCTAAACAGCTTCAAACCCAACACACGAACGATTTCACTATCTGATTCACATTTCAAGGTATGTTTTAAAGAAAAGCATCTCATTAAAAACTCATGCATTAGCACTTTAGACAATTAAGGACTTGCTGGAACAAATCTTACTCTGAATTGCAAAAACCAAGTTCCTTGCTACTTTAGTTCCTAACACTGACTTTGTATCCACATCTAAAGGTATTCTGCAGCAGGAAAAGAAATTGCTAGGAAAAAAAGTATGTGAACAAGGAGACCTAAATGAGAGTATGGTGGGAAGGTGCAGCTCGATGCCCAGCTCTCCCTATAAACAGAAGGAGTACATACATGAAAAGCAGAAACCCAGCCTGGAATGCATTTTGATCTATCTAAACATTAATAACACATATACAGGCATAGCTGAGTTTGTATTAGTGCTGCCAATAGTACACACCATGTAGCTAATAACACAGACCGTAGTAATTTCTCTTAGAAGTGGGTTCACAGCTAGTCCAATCACAGATTGCCACAGTGGAAATCACTAGAACCTCCTCCTTGCATTTCAAATACTGCAATCAGTAAAAGCATCAGGCACTAAAAAAATAAATAAAACTCTCTTTTTTACCTGAGGCAAAAGCCAAAGCTTGCTACTATAATACCGAAATGGAAATAATTAGTCCTTGGGTTTTCAAGTAGTAAAAGCAAATAGGTTCTTTTAAGTGCAATTAAAACTATACCACATACTGAATTCATTGCTATTGATAGTTGTTAGGATTTTCAGGCTGTAAGCACAAGTTCCTAACAAAATATTGGTCATTACTACTCCACTCTAATATACTACAAATAATGTCAGAAAAGATCATGAGATTCCTTCATCCTTACAAAGTGACTCAACAGACAGAAAGCACCTTTCCTAAGTAGAGACTGCACTTGTTCCGCCATTATGATACAATACCACGAAGCACCTTAAAAATATCTAGCATCGTTTTAACAAGCTAAGCTCACTCCATTGAAAAAGACTCACTTTCATTTCCAAGGCATGTGAATGTGAGTGCTTTAAACAAGGCAACACCACCACCACCACCTACCATAACTCCTCCTGCTTTAGAGTGTCCTTGTCAAAAGTAACTCAGAAAACCCCCTGGCATTAATTGTTGTTATGCTTTTTTAAGGGCTGATCTGAACATCAGAGAGAAGCCGTTAAGTATGAAGAAGCCTTTTGTTTGATGATGTTTGGGCTCAGCATGACATCTACTTTTTTCTATGTCCTGCTTTTATTTTGAATGCAAGATAATAACCAAACTGTAGTTAGACCTGGATAATAAGCGAAAAATGCAGGGAGTTTAAACATCTTACTTCTCATTAGTGACATTCTGCCCAGCAAAACGAAAGGAATCACAAGCTGTAGTTAAATATTACTTCAGTGTAACCCTCCACTAGTTACCAAGTAATTTCATGAGGATATTTTCAAGAGGGAAGTCAAATTGACTTTATATGATGAAGACACATACAGCAGCAGGAGATAACAAAGTTTATTCTTTCAAGTAGGTTTTTTTTTCCCCTCCCCTTTTGGAACCTGATAGTAATTAAAACATTCATCGGCAATCTGGTGACAAGACACTTGAGCTTGATTTAATTATGGATTCCTTTGGTTTTGAACCAAGAACAACAATGACTACATGGAGGTTCACATTGCCTTTTCTGTTATGCTTCCCGAGTATTTTCTCATGCATGTGAGTGGTGGGAACAGAAAGGAAAAAAAAAAAAAGCTGACAGAAAAAGAACTGCCTTGAACAGGAAATAAGTATTTTGCAATGTCTGAAAAAAATGAAGAGAAGAAAATTACTTAAAAATTAATAATTTCATGGTCAAAACTAAAATATGCAAAGGTCCTGCAGACCAAACATTAAGGAAAGATTAAAATAAAGGATGATGGAGCAGTATATCAAAACCAGTCAAGTCTGCAGCATGCTTGACACTGAATGAAAAGACTGAATTCTCTAGTGCTGGAAATAACCAAAGAACAGGAGTCAATCACAGCCAAAATCTTTTCCCCAGTGATCAGCTACAATAAATTCAATAAGGCACTGGGGAATTCCGTCGAATGAAAATTGTGTGTCTGCTGTATTCACACACAATTTGGGGACCAAAATGTTGGCACCGTAAAGGAAACACAAAAGCATTTTTGCAAACAGTGCAATGAAACTGCTCAGAATCAGCAAAATTTTAAAATAAAACAAAAGCAAACAAAAATACAATGCTATATTAAAGCAGGGAAAAGAACTAAACCCATGTATCTATCTACTTTGAGGGCACCCTTCCCATCCTTTATTCCTAGTTCTAGTTTAGTCATCAGAGCTCAAAAAGAGTGGAGCAAAAGCAAAAGGAGAAAAAAAAAGAAAAAAAAAAGAAAAAAAAAAGAAAAAAAAAGAAAAAAAAAAGAGGTTATCAGAGGCCTGGAAAGATTTCCATATAAAGAAGAACTGAAGTTTTCAGAAATGTCTAATGACCAAATTTGGGGAGAAAGCAACTTTTCACTTCCAAAATAACTTAGGCCTTGTCTACACTTCAGATGCAAAGACATCTGATCTGTTTGTATAGAGACTCTCACCTCAAAAAAGTGTGGTGTGGAGACTTTTAAGTGAGCTAGACCCAGAGCCAGAAGCAAATACTGCATGGCAGCACTGGCCCTGAGTTACTGTGTCCTTCTAGCTTAGTGTTTAAACCCAGGCTAGTGCACCTGCACCACGCCACAGTGCTTTGCAAGAACACTGCAGCCCAGGAATTCAGCATAATGTCCACTGCAGCATCTAGATGTTCCCACAGACACATAATAACTTATCTTCCATTGCTCTGGGATTAAATTTTGGCTCCTATGTCTTCAACGAGAATGTTTACAAATGAGTGTGCTGAAATATAGACAGACTCCTAGAAAGAGTCTCCTGAAATGTTCAAACAAATTGGTCACAACTTTTAGTGATTTCTATGGATAAAAACCTCATAGGCAATGTTACAAACAAAATACAAGCCCCTTTACGCAAACTGTTGGGCAATGGCAGTTCAGCTAGAGCTGACTGGACTAGAAATGAGGTCTTGACAATAAGGGAAGGGGAAATGCAGCGAGAATAAACACATTGATGCAAATGCATACAAATACAGGAGTTACTGAGAAAAAGGAAGGGGGCAAAGGTTGTATTTACAACAGAACAACAGGAATGGTCATGTGGGTCAAGGGGTTAAACGCAGGTACCTTGCGGCATGCGCACGCAAATCAATTCCAAAAGAGATTAGTCTAAATGAGAAGTATAATCAGGAGGGGAGGAACCCTCTCATTCTACCATAAACGTCTCCCTATTTCACTGAAGCGTAAACACAGAATAAAGAAGGGGGGTTCAGTGAAAAGGTCATTATTCATCAGCCCTATGGATAGTACAGTATGTATAACCCCTGAGATTCATACAGGCACCTGCCTCCAGATTGGCTGTGTAAGGGACAATTTATCATAACTGAACATGTAGGAGTGGGGGAGGACACAGTGGTCATTGCCTGCACTGGAATTTATGATGGAAAAGAAAGTTAATTAAGTTCTCTGGTCAGTGCTTAAGGGAAAAAATAGAAGAGCTCCCAAACGCAGCTCCTTGCTGGAACAGATATTTTGGCAGAACTTGCTAATTACTACATTAAACTGCTAATTTGGCAAGAGAGAACTAATTTTCTTACGGTGAGTTTTTAGGGAAAAATGCATAGAAACAAAACAGTTTCGTCATCTGGCCTTTTGCTGTCCAAAAGGAAAGTACACCTGGCATACTCTGTAGTCACTAACATCATTATAGCGCAGCACATAACTGAGTGGCAGAGTGTGAGTAATAGCAGGGAGAGGAAAGCAAGAGGCTTCTGAAATCAGTGGGAAAGCAACTAGTTTAAGGAAAAATACATCTAGATAGTCCTTAAGGAAAAACATAGGTATGTGTGACCACATCTGGCTAAATTAAGACAACTACAAATCGTAATGTAGTAATTCAATGCAAAACAGCAAATGACTAACAGGGCCCTTATTGCTTTGCATGATATGACCTGGCATTTCTGGTTTTGGCAAACCCAATAAATTAGTTGTATGTTGCATTCTTATATCTTCTTACATATACATATAAAACCAAAGGGATAAATAACCCTTATTAAGGGCAGAAATCCTCAGGGCATGACAGACATCAAGTACAATAATTTAGTCAAGATCTGCTCCAGCTGCATGACCTGGACTATCTATAAGGTTCCCAGTTTAAGAGTCTTACATGCCTCCAGTTCTGAAGCCAAGTCTAAGACACTTTATTAAACATGGGCATGAAACACAATGTGAAGATCTGCATTCACACTCTCCAGATATAGCTACAGACCAGAGCTTTTGCTTGTGAATACAATATGGGTCAACAGCAACAAGCAGGAGTGTTTCTGGTTATTTTCCATGCTATTTATCACCCCAGTTTTCATCTGCACTTCCCTTGTGGAGCTGCACTTCCCTTGAAAAAGAAGCTGATCATAATCCCAAACCTCCTACCATGAAAACAATGCTAAGAACTGGTATACAGCAGTGAATTAGTGCAAGGTGGGAAACAAAACTGGGAAGAAAATACAAGCAAAACTCTGCACACCAATCACTATAAGAAAAATTTGTAAGCCAGTTCTGACTAGCTATTACATTCAAACAGAATAACCCAGTGGTCAAAAAGATCTGAGAACAGAAAAGTCCTACATATGCTAGGCTGTGAAACAGGTGATGATATACAAAATTAAGAGTCCTGCAAATTTATAGCAGATAGGTGAAAGTGGGATCCAAAACAGAGCAAAATGTTCTTTGCTTCACAAATATGCCCTCAAATGAAAAAAAAAATCCACTCCCTGGCCAGCCAAAGTATCTTTCAAAGCTACAGCCTGACAGCTTACTTAAGAAAGCTCATTTAAGTTACACAAACTGTTATGCAGCTTCCCAAGACAGGCATCAGAAAAAAAGAGCCATTGTTTTATAAAAGGAGAGCAAATGTAGTTTTTGCTTATATTTACTTGCTGTGTTCAGGCAAAAAATCTTCACTGGACAATCCTGAGAGATTCTTTCAAGTTCATCGAAACACAAATTCAACTAAATTTTTGCTAACAGATCATAATAGGTGAATGCGAGCGATGCAAACATACATCCCTTGAGCCTGGGGTGCAAAGGGAGGTGGGGAATAGACTTCTCTTCATTTTAACCCATAAATAAATTTCAAATTTGAAAAAAAAAATAAACCCACAAAATACAAGATAACAAATTGAATTACAACGAAAGCAAACATTCAGTTATAGTGGGTTTAGTAAGGGAGGAATGATTTTTATTTGTTTACTTTTTAAGCCTTTAATCCTTTTCAAATTAAGGCTTTTTCCATAAACAGCAAAATTCAGTGGGCAAGAACACTTGGTATCCTCAATTTCCTCAAAATCCTATGCATTTTTTTACAGCGAAACGTTTCATTAAAACAAAAAGTCACTTCTACTTACTAGGATTTCAGGATGTATAATAGCATTATTAGTACAAAACTTCACTAAATTACATCATTTAATGTGAATGATGAAGTGCAAATTACATGGAAAAGCTATATGCACATTTAGTGATAGGATTTGGCCCTCTACTTCATTTTTCTTATCTGAAGTAGAAAAAACAGGATTTGCTTCTTAATTTTAATGCATATCCATGCCTTAAACTATGTTTTTTACTTGACTTTCAACAACTACAGTATATGAAACCAAAATATATTCCTCTTTATACATATTTTATAATTTGTTTCAAGTTGCATCTTAAAAGGTATTTAACTTTTTCTCCTGGATCCTGATTTTAGTTAATGGCAGTAGAAAAGTCACTGTCCTTGATCTAGAATTGTTTAGTAAGAAGGAGTCAGGGCTAGAGGCACATGAAAACATGTCAATCAGATGTAATTGCTCTCTAAAAGAAACCCTATCAAACTGAAGAACAAGAACTAACACTAAACACATGGATTCACTGCAACACCTAATCTACTAATGAGCTCAGCTTGTTATTTTCAGGCTCGCTATTCAAAAAGTTCAGCATGAGACACATGACAGTGAAGGACAACATTGCTTAAATAGTTTTAGATAATATATATTACAGGTGGAGCCAGTAACATCACCTGTAGTTAAGGTTGCCCAGTACTTCCCATGACACTTGCCTTGCCACTATGTCCAGCTTCAACTGCTTGGGCTGAAATATTCTGTATAAAGTGTCTTCCTCCGACTAATATTTTTATTTTTTATTTCATTAGCTTGATGATTTTTGTTATTATTTTATCATCACAGAATCGATGATATTAAGGAAAGAAGGAAAATAAAGGGAAATGTGGTTTTAACATAACATCACAGCACGTAGAGAAGACAACTTTTACCCCGGAGGTGACTGGTCATGTTCTTGGCACTAGGTCTGCTCCTCCTCTCAGTATAGAATCACGTCTGCTCTGCTTCTGGACCCGGACAGACAATAAACCTGGCCCATCCAGTCCTGTGCCCAAGAGCCCACCCAGACAGGCACAGTTCAGCCGTAGATGTACATTGAGCCAACGCCTTTCCTCTCCATGTCATATGTACGCTAACCCGTTTTTCCCCACGATTCACAAATCTCAACATTTGTCTCCTGTCTACAAAAAAATCTTTCTTCATTAACAAAGCATATGCCCAGTTGCATGTTGGCAACCTACTACTCTTAACAGTGACCATCCCTGACTGCAAAAGTTTATGCAGTTGATTTAAAGAAACGCTCCTGGTGCTGAAATCTGAGAGTATCAATTAGGATGTCAAAATAAACATGTATTGAGATCAATAGGAAGGGATCCATACACAAAACCCATTGGTGCTAACATTCTAATATCCACATCTGCTTCAGGCTGCAAACTGAATGCCCAGTAGCGCTGGAGAGTATGAAGGACGCTCCTGGTGTACATCTTCTGGTTTATTTTCATTCAGAGAAATGTAATTCCTATGTCCCATAGCAAAAAAAGAAAAATGGCCTCATACTCAAGACAGATGAAGGACCGAGAACTTCATTCTGACTCCTGCTTTACCAAACGATCTCAGAAGTTCCTCTGTGGAGCTTGGACATACATTCAATGAATAAATACATGAAACTGGGAAGCAAATATTAAAAAAGGAGATGGATTATTTAACGTAAAGAGTAGTACTGGTAAGACATCAAATACACAGTTAGACTGGAAATTAGAAGTCTGGGATTTTGAGGAGCCGGGTCTTGCTCACATCATGATGTTAAATCAATCAGACCAGAGGTTCAGAAATACATTTTTCCTCAGGTCATCTTGGCAAAAACATGGGTTAAGAAGGAGTGCTTCTCATGAGGCACAGTCCATTTTTTTAGTAATTTGGCCAGTTTAACCCATTTGAGTCACTAAGGGTAGTGAAAATGCCTTTCATCTCTTCTGCTTTTCTCTTGGGAATTCGTTTTTGTTTAAAAGGCCCTAAGTTAAATAGAAGGTGATGGGGAGCTTTCATGACTTGCAGTAAATAGTCTTGGGTACCATGAGAATGTCCTCTTAACTTCTTCTGGATTTCCTAGCTATAACAATCTGTGACTGCACTAACAGCCCAAGTGGCTAATAAGAGTGTGCTCTTTGTGTTCTAGATGTCTAATCTGTAATTTCCAGAAGTGCTAAAAACTTCTACACCTGACCAAAATCAAGAGGAACTCTACCAGAGAACATACACATTATCACGTACTCTGCTAAGCATCCTGAAAAATCAGGTCCTGAGTATCTTAGACAGAATACCTGGGTAAGTCTATAACAATCATTCTGTGGCTCAGTCCTCCCTTTGTAAAATGGACATACAACTTCCCCCTTCCAAAGGTATCATGAAAACTAATGTATAAATATTTGAGAGCGTTTTGCAATGATAGTGGTGAGCAACCTAGATAAGCCTATGTGGAAGTGAAAATTTCTCTAATTAAAGCAGAATATGAGTATTTTCCAGATAATATGAGTGAGGGCCACACACGAAACAACGAAGCTAAAATTCTGAACTCAGAGAACATAACCCATCTGTGCAGTGAATGAGGCAGTGGTCCTGTAGGAAAAAAAACAGCATGTGATCCAGTAATTAAAGACTGTTCATGAAACATAGCCACAAAGCAGGCAAATGCTTTTAAAGAGCAACCTTAATGCTGGCACTTCCTGACTTGAAAGTTTCATTTTGCAACCTTAACATTTTCAAGATTTTTTATGACACATAATTTAGGCCCACTTAGAATGAGTGCATGCATATATTACATTAATGTTTTCTAAAAGTTCTTTAGCATTTACTGGGAAAGACTGCTCTTTCTCCTTCCATCCAACAAATAAGGTTTTAACAATTATACAGCTATAAGGACTGCTTAAGGAATTATGCAGTTCAGGCTTCTTGGTTTAAATTTTATGGTGCAAAGAACAGGCTGTTTTATGTTTGCAGAAAACAAAGGAAATCAGGAGAAAAAATGAGAAGGCTTTCCCCTTTCTTGACAACACACTTCTATTATGACCTGAAGACTCTCTAATATCCATCCCTAATACCCTGTCATGCTCCTGTAAATGCTAAAAAGTGCTGCAATTTGCATCAGCTTGTGTGTTAGACATTTTTATATGCATGCTAACTCACTGACAATGGTAGACGCTCACTTTGTAATCCCAGGCAAATGTGTAAAGGACAACTCAACTGAATACTGTATAAGAGCATGGAGCATGAACTAGGGTGTCTCCTTGTACATCTAGCTAGTATATGCAGTTGTTAAACAACCCAGCATAAGTGGGCTTGTGTGGTGAATCTACACAGAGGCACAGACTTCAGTGTCTCGAAGGCTGGCCATGCCATGAAGCACAGATACAACCTGCATGGGAGAGCTTGTTTTCTCTCAACTCCAGTTCACATGAGGCTCATTTTCTAGAACTGAAAGGTACATTTGTAATAGCAGTCATGTCACAAATTAAGCCTATGCAAAACTCAGATTGCCTCTCCTCATTTTCTTCAGCAACCTCTGAACCTTTCCATGTCTTCTGAGATCTGGAGGTCTTAAACACTTTTTCTCTTCTCGGCCTGTTCACAGAGAAACTCCATAGTTTCTCTATACCTGCTACACCTCTGTCAGCAGTTTGTTTTGAGAATCACCAGTCAGATGCAAATCTCCATTAGCTGAGGGAAAGCATGTCTGAGACCTAAACTAGCACTCATGAAAGTCAGTTGTCATGGCATTAGATTTCCATATGAACCTTCCCACAGCCCACAGGCTACTACAAAACCATCAATCAAAATACTCCATCATTTCATCTATGTCTGTATTGTTTTGCAGGGCATGCAACAAGCAGAAAGGCAGAAGTCATTTAGATTTCTGACTAGTTTAGTATCATTGCTAAGGCAAATCATCATTCTTTAGGGTACCCAGTAATTTACAAAAGTTAGAAAATTCAATGCCCTTCCAGGCAGGTTATGTCACACAGTGGACAACTGTGTGTTCTTGCACTTTCCTCGTAGGAATATGCCTCTGGCTGGATTCATAGAGAGAATACTGGAAATCATACCAGGTAATATTTTTAACTGCCCCTAAATACTTTTTGAAATGGGAATCTGGGGAACTGGTTCCATAATTTAAACCTAGACATTCACTTCAGTGATTAAGCTAAACAATTGTCCTGAACAGGGCCAATCAGAACTCTTTAGAAAATGTTAATAAAATTAGTCTTTTGAGTGTAACATAGGATAAACTGATAATCAAGCAAGGAAGTATACGGTTCAGCGTTCAGGCAGCGAGTAGAGATTTCTTTGCTGTACCAGTGTTGTTCCATCCCATTTGAGTCCAGGACCAGTGTAAGAAAGCTCAAAGATTAACATGACTCTGTTTTAGTGCAGAGCTATACAAAACACCCACTTATACCAGAAAAGAAACATAGCAAGATAACTTGAAGGCTGATACAAGATAGGTTTTATTTTTCAGGTACACAGAAAGCTGAGGGGTGGAAATTAGCATTTATTTCATGTCTAACTTACTCCTAAGGTTCAGACCTGCCAAGTCTCCTGTAGTATAATCTTTCATCTCCAACTTCATGAACCTGCATGCCAAGTACAGTTGGTCATCAGATCTAAGAGTCCCCAAGCCAGGTACGTCTGGCATCTGGGGTCACAGGGTGGGAGAAACGCTGAAGCACTACGTAGCCCTGGAAATCATCTGCCCTCTACAGGCAACTTCATGATAAAAAGTGCCTCATTTTCCAGGCTTTCTGAAGCAGCAGCCTAATATCTACCAGACTTCAACAAAAACATCAGTCAACTTTCAGAATATGAGAACATTATCATTTTTAGAGACTAACAGATCTTTGAGACCCCACTGCAGAATTCATACTCTCTTTTATTACCAATTTGCTCCTAAAGAAGCAAATCTATAGATTTGCTATTTCTATAGGGTCACAAAAAACATACAAGCTTATTACACAGTTCTGACACATTTTAGATTGGAACTGTATACAAGCAACAGATGTGACTTAATAGAAGTCAACTGCCTGCTTTTCCACACAGGAATTGGAGGGTTTGAAAATATCTTCACGGAAAGAGGAGGTGGGGGGGAAGGCAACAAATCTTCTGTTGTCTGATTGTTGTAAAATATGCTATCATTGAAATACATTTAACTAGGCATCTTCTGTTTGGGGAATTTAGACTGACTGAGTTCCAGTTCATTACTTTGAGGGCTATGGTGCTACTGTCAAGGCCTCAAAACCAGTAAGATGGCCTAACCCCCAGGTTAGAGAGGCTACAATAGCAGAAAGGCAATTATACTGTAGGAAAAATGTTGTCCACTAATCAGCTAGCAATCAATTACTAAGAAGAGAAGATAACCCTATCCCCACTCAAGCTCTTCAGTATTAATAGTGCCATCATGTAATTACTTTAGGCATGGGCAGGTG
The DNA here is from genome assembly GCF_047370975.1 of Nipponia nippon. NCBI lineage: Eukaryota > Metazoa > Chordata > Aves > Pelecaniformes > Threskiornithidae > Nipponia > Nipponia nippon. Next base: position 38,020,063 of record NW_028262369.1, read on the forward strand.
CATGAAAGGACAGACTCTATAGTACACTGCATCTAAGATTAATGAGTTCTGTCAATTTGCCCAGCAGACATCTGATTCTTTAGCTTTATGTAGCCACTAGTTTTACACAGGCCTCAGGGCTTTTTTGCTGAAAAAACCATCTACTAATTTAAATACATCCAAAAATCTTTTAAAAATCCCTAATTTTACAAGTAAGACTGCACCAGAAAGATTCCTAATACGAATATTAATACAGTATATTTTCCTATTCCAGTTATTCTTTATTTTAGTCAGTGTAATGAGTGAAACACAAGGTCCTACAAACATATAATACCTCCTAGAAAAACTGACAGCACACAATCCTGCAGTCACAACATCCTGAATTTCACTCACACAATCAATTCCAATAAGTAAAAAAAAAAAAAAGAGAGAAAAAGAAATGTTTCAGTAAATAAGTCATTGCTCAGAAACCAAGACAAAGCAAATACAGAAGCACTTTGCTGCTAAGTTAGCAAACACGCTGAATGAGCACAGCTGCCAAAAGTAGAATCATTCTCTCTGACAAGCTACAGCCTACAGAGTTAAGTCAGGGATACATAGGCCTATGGGTCAAGAAAGAAATGGCTTAAAATAGAATTTCTATCTGGAAAGGGGTTTCTTTTTCCTTAAAGTTACATCTACTGTAGTCAGCAGCAAAAGCCAGTTTTTAAAAAGAAAGAGTTCTCAAATGAAATATGACCAATTTTTAGAAACACCTTCCCCATCCCCAGAAAAATATGACCTATTCAGGATTTTAAGAGACCTTCACTCTTACTAAAACCCTGTTTCAAGAAGGTGCTTAAACACTTGCTTAAATCTTTCAAAAATAATCCGAGATATTTAAAGTCAGTTAGCTGCTTAAACATGCAGATAGTCTCTCAAAGATCCTCTTAGGCATCTCTCTGAAAGTTCAGGCTCTTAAATACCTTTCAAAATCTGGCTCAAAGTGCTTGGCTGTACATACACACGGCCCTCAGGAAATAGCACACTGATCTCCATTTGTATTTCTAAGTGCAATCCTTCAATAAAAAGAATAAAATAAAAAAAGGGGTTGGACTCCAAATCAAAAATTCAAGTACTACAGCTAAGGAGGTTAGCACTCATCAGCAAAATTTCATGAACTGAGCATATGCAAGGTCCAATTCCCTCAATTGCAAAAACTTAAACTACGAAAAGCCACAGGAACCATGATGAAGGCAGTAAACGTTACCTTTTTTTGCTCCCACTGACTAGGGCTGAATTTGATCCTAAAAACACCAGTGCAGCTTCTGAGGTATCAAAGTATCAAACTCACTGGCCTGCAAACAATGATTTTTTTATTTTTCAAAGTATTTCTTCCAAAAATTTAAGCCCCTAAATAGGGGCCTAAGCCAAAAACACGAAAAAATTGTTCTCAAAGCTTTTCTGTGACAGGTACAAGAACTGACCTATTTATTTCTCTCCAAAGTCAATGTCATCCTATTTGTTCCTTTTCTGTCACTTCGGTTTGATTATGGAAAACAGCTAACGGCATCTATTTTTTTTACCTTCCATTTAATGTCACAATTGACCACCCATGAAATCTTTCTCAAGACTACATTTATTGGATGTTAGATTCTGCTAATTAATTCTCTGGATTAATTTCTTCTGAAGTAATGTTATCAATTGTTTCCAGTAAAGAAAAAACAGGCCAGCAGTAACTTGATTTTCACATAAATGGATTAAACCTACACAAATGCGGTGGCTGAAGATATCATTGATCCATGTTCATTGGCTGCTGCTGCTGTTTCAATTGTTATTTGATATGGTAAAGGACAACAGAGTGGGAAACGGGTTTGATCTGAAGCAACTGTTTTTAAGAAGATACCAGCAACTATCTCACAATACATCATAACTTAAAAAACGTATTCTATGCATTGAAAAGCACTAATCCCTAAAATTATAATTATTTCTGAAATTCATAGTTTATGGCTTGATTCTGAAAGATGCTCAAGTTCACCGAAGACATTTGAATCGAAGCCACTCAGTATGCAATAAAAACGTGTGGGAATTACCAGGGGGAGGAACTATTCTACAAATTGAAAAGAGGCAAAAAATATGAAGTGTCCTTGAAACTATGAACTGGATATCATCAGTTAATGATTTAACATAGAAAGGCAAAGACTGCTGTACTAGTCAGCATTAAATATGTTAAGGAGAGACCTTCAAAGACATAATGAAAACTTAGGGATACCTCTCTTTCAGAAAGCTACTGGGAAATCGTCATCAAACTTGTTTTTTTCTACACCTGAAAATATCCTCTTTTCAATTTATCGTAATGACACTCTTGGAAATGCTGTTTTGGCATGGCATTCATTATGCACTGAGTGTCCTACAGTGGCATAAGACTCAGAAGTCCACTTTTGAACACTGTTCTTTCTTGACTCTATTCAGTTTTGACCACAAAATAAAGTTAAGTAGTTTAAGGGTTGCTTCAATTCGTGTCAGCTGACACGAGGTTCAAAGGATATCAGAGAGGCTATTCCTTTCAACTCTTCCGATGTGGGAAATGGACTGGGCAGGAGGAACTGACCTTCCTATTTAGATTCTGCTCTTGTGGTCTCTCTTTGCCAGCATGACACATCACTGATAGAGTAGGCAGTTTTTAGCATGAAGATGCAGGAAATTAAAGTTCAAAAAAAGAAGGAATGAAAAGTGAATGGAAAACAAATCTCCAAAGGTTACTGAAGATACTACTGAATCCAGACAAACAGGATTTCATCTCATTGAATTTTATGTTTGATAGCAGGGATTCCTAAATTTACTACAGTCAGCTACTGTCAGGAGCAGGACTAAATAAGGAGCAGATAAACTGCTGTCACTTCCTCTCTCATCTTACCTCAAAACTTTCTGCTGCATAACCTCAGTCCCTCCAACACGGGATGCCATTAGCCTACTGCACAGATTAAGGTCTCAGGCCCTACCCCTACCCAACCTTTCTGTACTAGTCTTGGCCATACAACTTCATTCCAGATATATGGGTCTCATTTCTTGCCAGGTGACTGCAGGTGTTGTCAATGCACCAGAACATGCATAGCAGACAGAAGCCTGTAGCTCAGCTGCTGATGTCAACAAGGTGTTGTACAGCTGTACGACTGAGAAGCTGTTCCCACATCACCTGTGCTATGCACTCTGCAATGTGGGAAGGTATTTCTACAGATTTGCCTTGGATACTCAGAGAAAAATTCTCATTTATTTTGCATGTCTCATTCCCACTGGCTTCTAGAGACAAATCGGATTCATTACACAACATTTCTGTCACATCAGAAAGCAACCCTTAATTCTGCTTTAAAGGATTTAGGTGGCCTTATCTGGCCTGCCTCTGCAAAACTCTTGCATCTATCTTGAAACATTTTGCTCCATCTTTGCTCATGGATTTACCAACAAATCTAACACTGAAATACATTGCCTCTGCATCTCATACAGACTCTAGGCAATATAAAACAACCTTTCTTTGTTTTTTTTTATTTGCCACAATTTCAGTAGAAACACATTTTTCCACTGCAGAATCTTCTTTCTTAAACTTGCTATAAATTCAGATAAATCCCTACTGTTCTTATTAATAATCACGGACTAAATTTTTTAAATATTTTCATACCCATAATATTTACAGCCAGAGGGGTCTTCACATACTGTATCTTTCATTCTCACTAATTCATTAAGAAAATGTTATGAAACAAAGAGGAATCTGCCTGGACATTGTGAGAATTCACATTTCTTATTTATTAAAACTGCTTAAGCTGTCAGTGTTTATGAAAGGGTTATCACTGTAGGAAACTTGCAATATAAGTTAAAGTATGTCTCGGTAATACAACAAAAAGTCTGAAGAAGCTTCTAACCGTTTCAGTTCCTGCTCAGCAGAATATCACCAACTGGTTGATATACTCAGTTCATTTGATTAATTAGCTTCATAAATTAGTGCAAATTATCCTTTTATCTCTGTGGTATTAGCAGCTTTCTCTTTTGAACATGTACTCTGCCAGTAAGAAAAGTGACTACTTATTCAATAAGTCTGCTCCTCACGGAAAAATTTGTATCTTCAGAATCATATCTATTAACTGTAGTAACCAAAATAAATAAATAACCATTTAAGTACTATTTTTACTCGTGTTAGCATTGCAGAGACAGGAGCTAAAGGAAAGCAAGACCGATTCAATACATGCATTGTGAACAATTAGTTTTATAATGCAAATGCAAAACCAAAATCTAATCATTCCAAGAGGAAAAGAATTTCCTGTATTCTACTTACAAAAGTTAAGATTACCTAGCTATAACTGAAAGCAGAGTTAGACCTGCTGAAACTTTTATTAGTGATAATTATGCTTGACCTGGAAAGAATCTGACTCTGAAATTCAGAGACCTGTTGAGTTTGCTGAAGAAGCAGTTCAGAAATTCATCTTTGACATGTCATCTCTGCAAACGTAATAGGGAACCACCAAGAGAAATAAACAAGGAATCTGATCCTATTTTAGCACTACATTTTTCATAGTACTATTGAAGTATACAGCAAAGTCTGAAGCATTATGAAAAAAGAAACAATCTAGTCTTGCTGTACGTATTTACCCACTTCTCATGTCGTCAGCCAACTTCCTTCCTGCAAGCAGAAGTGAGCTGAATTGTTGAACAAGCACGGTGATGTTTTAGTTCATGCTTCTCCTCCTATTTGTCCCACTACGACCAAAATATTCACAGACCTATTTTACTATGCTTCACATTTCACTTTAAAACCTACTAGCACGGCAACCTCCACAGAGCATGACTTGCCCTTAATGGTCATGCAGGACAAGAATGGAAAATCATTTCTGATCAGCTTTTTCCATCCTTTTGCGGCCGCCAAAAAGCCCCAAACAACTTGCCTAACTTATCAGGTGATAGAATAACCCACACTTTCTTTTCATCATCCAATTTTACTCAATACAGCTATATGTAAAATATGAAACAAAACAAATTTCACGGTTTGTGGTGAGGTAGGGAGCTATCCTTTTTTAAAGAAACTATTCTCTTCCCTCGCACAATAGGATGAAAGCAGTCAAGAGTTTCTGAATCCTTTCAGATCAGAAACAAAAGGATTTGAAGGATATTTCTTAAGACCATATGTCACAATTTGTGCTTAAAATGACCTTTTTCATGAAGTTAGCTATAGGGTGTACCAGACTTATTTTCCGTTAGCACAGAGCACTCACTGTAGTGGACTTTGATCTACCCAATTCCTATCTGATCTACCTAATTTCTAAGAAACTGCCTGCTTACTGCAGGGCTGCTTTGACAGTTAGGATCAGCTGTTAACATTACATGAACACTTTCTGGGTGTCAAATGCAAGAGATTTCAATCAGAATGTTTTCAGTAACACCTTTTCTCTTTGGTGTACAGGTTTGCTGAATTTCAAATTCAGTGTGCAACTCTCTTGTCTCATCAAACTTGAAGGAAGCAGATGTGAACCTGAAAAGTTTAGCACTGCACTGCCTGGGTTAATCATATATTTATAAGCTTTAATGTGCCTGCTTTTGCCCGACAGGCATATTTTATAAACAAAGGTACACACAGAATTGGAACTTTACCATAAATTTACCATTTCATTATCAGTATTCTTTTTTCTCTGTACCCTACAAATTGAATGACCTCTATCTGGTAACCATGAGGACAAGTTTTTCTGATTGTATTTGATGATTTGTTGTGTTTTGGGTTTTTTTTTAATTACTAATCACTTCTTCCAGAAGTGCTCTTGAAAGGAACTATACACCACTGGAAGATCACACTGATGTAACTCTAAATAATCATCTGAGAGAAATGGGTAGGATAAGGACAAGAAGGGAGTGGGGAAGATTTTAAGTAGAAACCCAAAACTTCCTCTATAAATCCAATTGTACCATAGGAAAATTCAAGTTGGAAGAGACCTCAGGAGCTCTCTAGCCCAAACTCCTGCTCAAAGCAGGGCCAGCTCTGAAGTCAGGTCAGGTTAAATAGGGCTTCATCTAACTTGGTGTTAAAAAATTCCATGGATGGAGACTGCACAGCCTTTCTGCACACTCTCTTCCAATGCCTGACTGTCCTCAAAAGGAAACAGTTTTCCCTTACATCCAGTCAGAACCTCTTTTTTTTTTTTTTCCAATTTATGCCTGCTGTCTCTCCTCCTCTCACCATGCACCACTGTCAACAGCCTGGCTCCGTCTTGCTAGCCCTCTGCTGAACTTGTTCCTGTTTATCAATGCCCTTCCTGTATTAGGGGGCACAAAAACTGGACCTGGTATTCTTGATGTGGTCCTTGTGGCCTGTAGTGCTAAATACAGATCAATTCTAGTGATTCTGTGGAGTGACCCTCTCACCTCCGCTGCCACTACTCTTCCAGTCTTTATTTAAAGTAGCTGAAAAGCTCATAACAACAGCTCTTATTCACAGTTCTGCAGCAAAAGAGGTGTTACAGGCAGGTGCTCTGCCTGTAAAAATAAGCCTTTCAAAGGATGGCAGAGGGCTCTGTCACCATAAATACATTTTACAGAGACTTTTTTTTTTGGGTCTGAATTCCTCATTAGGAAAAAGAGCAGGTTCTGCAAACACTCGCTGCTGCTGTAGAAGGGCTTGCTCCTCCACACTGCCTTTTTTTGCCCACCAACTGGTAACACGGGACAAGCTTAGTGTGTAAGACAGCGGCTTCAAAAAGAAAAGGGCCTGTTCCAGGTCATCTTTACTGATAGCTAACCTCATGCTTATAGAATTTTGCAAGTTTTAATAGATGTTATAGCATTACAGAACTGATTTTTTTTCCCTTTGTTTCTTTTCTTTCTTCCCCAACAGCTCTCTACTCCCTTCAGTTTCTGTAGATCATGATTTTATATTCAAAGAAAACCCTTAGTACTGATCACTCAGAGAGATTTGCCAAGGCACCCTGGGGGCTCCGATTCCCAAGTCCCATTAAATTTCTGAGGGAATTTGGCACTAAACTCCTTCAGGTTCTTTTAAAAAATGTCATTCTTAAATGAATATTGTGCAACTGGAAGTATTTGCTCTGAGTATTAAAAAAATCTTTCCTGTTCTGCTATTTTAATTTTCTAAACGTTTCTTCTCACAGATTGACTCAATAGCCACATCAGGGTAAATCTAAGTGGAGTAAGAATAAGCTTCTCATTCAGTCACACAGTACACTCCTGCTTGATTGGAATGGATATTGTACATAATATGTCCCTGCAGATGTTTTCTCCAGTGGGGCACATTGAATTTCATTTAAATGCCAAGGCTCAAAATCTAAAACAATGTGACTTTAACAAAAAAATCTGATGAGGAATTTGATGAGAAAATGGCAAGAATTCCTGTGGCATTTGGGTAACAATTTCAAGCCTTCATTTTAATAGAATAAACAGGATCATATTTCATTCAAATCTGGCAATGAGATGAGCTTTGGGTATTACATTGATATAAACCAATAAAGAATTTGCAAATTTGAAGCACTAATTAACAGACACAATATTAAATGAAAAAAGTTTGCTCGAGGGGCAAATATATTTTGAAGACTTTAAACTTTTATTAAAAGACAATTTTGAATAGCTTCTTCTGCATTTGACTATTTTGTTAGTTTCAAAGAGGGGGATTCTTGTGTTTTTAAACTAGCATGTTTAATATTGTTGGAATATAAATGAATAAAATAACAGTTTCACTTCTTCCGTTCTGAAATAATAACTCAATGTCATGTCACTTCAAGAGAAAAGAAAAATATCTCATAAGTTGAACCTACACAGCCGAGCTGTGTAAGAGGATGTTAGTATTTTATTATCTATATTGAATTCCAATGCTATTTCTACTAAATGATTTTTTTTAAGTCTTACAGTGCTGAATTGAAAGCACTCATATTTAGAACCTGACTGCACTATTCCAAGAGTCCTAGTAAAAACATATAAACAACAAAAAAAACCAATTTGGAAGTTTTGGTTTACCGGTCACATATGTTCCATAGTAAGGGATTTTCTCTACCTAATTGCAATGCTGCACATAGTAGCCTTCTGGATACTACAATATCTAAGACTTATGTATCTAAAGACTCATACTTCAGAAAATGGGAATGTCAGCTAGAATATTAAGGAATGAAATCTATGAGACCGACCTTCACATAGGATATTAGAGACTGTTTTTTGAAACAAGTGGTTATTTCATCCTAAGCATAATACCATCAAAATCTGCTGATGATAAAGTCACTTGCTCTAACAACTCAGCAGCTGTGCTGCACTTAAAAGTTGTCACATATTTAATTCATTAGCAAGCCAGCTATCTTTTGTTTCAAGAAATTAAGTTCTAAATGTAAGGTACCATTTTAAACTCTATATGATTTTTGTGCACCTCTATCTAATCCTACAATGGCAGGTCCCTGCTCCCTTGTGCCTTATCTTAGGTGATGCCTCCATTTTTTCTAACCACTTTCATTTTTCTTGCCTTAATACAGTTGATTGTGGTACCTTTTTTTTTTTCTTTTTTATTTAAAGGAAAATTATGAGGTAAGTGTTTAGAAAGGTAATTGATCTGTAGTTTAGAGATAAAAGGCCTGATCTTTCCTTCTGATACTGAATGCGCATCAAAGTCAAGTTGAAGCACTTCACATGCACTGCTTAATGAAAACTTGTAGAAAATGGAATATAAAAAAAGCCATTAGCCATAAAAATAAATGACAGGGAGTTCTGCAACCTATTCACTGAAGATTTGTGTATCACTTGGATTCAAAATTTATACAATTTACACACAGACATGCAATACTGCATAAGTTTTATGAACACCTGATTCACAAAATCCCACATGTAGAGTGTGTAATCTGTATGCCCATAACTCCGCACCTGAAGAATGCCCAGAATAATTTGGGGCTAGGATCCAAAATGAGGAAGACTGTATATTTTTAAAGGGCAAACATAGAAAGCCCACACAAAAAGAAATGCAAAGTTTGGAGGCAGAATGAAATCTGTTTCTCCCTCTCTACGCCAATGCATATCTCAGGGTTACAGGACATACCCCCCCCCACTAGACTAGTGGTCAATGTGTGAGAATTTACAAACAGCACCCATGCTTCCTCATGCTCCTATCCCAACTTTACAGCCTGTTCAAAAACCAAGGGAGAACCATCTGTGGTATATAAAAGGCATAAAGGAAATAACTGTGAATAGGAATACACATCCTCCATGGCAGAAGTCAGAGCACAAGCCCAGGTCAACACAGATACGATCTGGACTGGGGAAGTAAAAGAGGGTCGCTGTCCCATGTGTCGTGCTGCGTGTGACCACACATGCTCCAAGACATGTGGAGAGCAGGATAGTTCTCTTAACCCTCTTCATAAAACCATGCCCACATAAGCCCACCGCAAAAAAGTCAGTTTTATTCCACTGTTAACACACATTATTTATTGTCTTAGAAAAAGAATGTGATGCAAACAAATGCTTCAGAAGCAGAGTGAAATATAAAGGCTGTTGTGCTTGTCTCCTGTGCAGCTCTTCCACAATAACAATGAGCTGTTAGAGAAATTACCTAATCACAAACCGAGGGAAAAAGTTTTAGGTATAGAGAACAATTACAATATGGACAAGTGAACAAATGGATGCAGTAAGCTGGAGTGGGATATTGCAGCACTACAGCTTCTCTGTGCTAATTCCCCTGTTGTTGCCACATTACTAAGGAGTACATTATCTTACATTCACCATGAGTTAAGAGAAATCAAGCCTGCAGTTTCCACTGCGGTGCTGCCAGTTCATGTTTTTGCTTTATGGACGCAGTTAGTTGTTTGCCCACCCATCTCATTACAGAATTAAATAACAGATCATTTCTGTATTAAAAGAAAATTCTGTATTAAAAGCTATCTGCTTCATATCCTTCTATAGTCCTCACTGCACTGCAGTTAGTGAATGCAATTTTCCAAGGAAATCTATCATAGCTCTGATATTTAAGACAGTTATTGATCTGTAAGTGGAAGTATATATGAATAAACGCATTTGCACCCGTAGCTGCCACATTATAAGACACTTCTGAGGAACTGATGGAAGGATCTAAGTACAGTTACTGAATCTACAATGCAATGCTGAATCACTTAAAATACTACAGGAATGAGTGAAGTACGATGAACCAGAAGAAACAATTCAGCCTTCGCACTGAGGGGCTCTAAACGGCACAGTAGGGATGGAATACAGCTAGCAGCGTCATGGCCTGCTCAGCAAAAAAGTTTGTAAGTGACCATAAATGCAAGTAAGATATTCTGCTGTGCTGAGCCAGGAAGAGGGAACAACACTGAAAATATTAGCTCATTATCCAGATCGTGCCGTTATTACCCAAGGAAACAGTGAGGTGAGATAGCCCAGACAAAGCAAAATCACAGACATTACGAAACAGAAAATGAAGTTTTAATGGGGAGGAGAAAAGCTAGCAACATTGAAGTACAGAGATCCCAAATCAAGCCCAATCAAACCAAGCAAAACCACACAACGAGCAACTGTGTAAACTCAGCTATAGTGTATCCAGGCTCAAGTCAGTTCAAGCAGAGCATGCATGGTTAACATGAAACCTTCAGTAATACAACTGGAGAACTTAACTGTAGGATATAACACCGATCACAGATTTGAATCTTTAATAGTGAGTGCAATTTTTTAAATCCCATATCATTTACAAAAAAAAAAAAAAAAAAAGGGAAATCTGGCACAGCAGAGGAAAAACATATATTTGTGAAGCAATTTCCAACAAATATATCTGCAAATATTAGGTCTTTCCAAATTAAAGCTGCAATAAATAAGAGGGGATGACACCTCCTCTACACTACATGCACTTTTTTATACTACGCACTCCTAGGTACCCTTCCACATAATACACAGCCTGAACTATACCAGGGAAAAATTAAAAAGGCAGAAGTTTTAAAACCGCAAAACAATATTTTAAAGGTAAATAAATAAACATTTTGTGGAACTTACTGCTGCGTGTAATCATCTAGGTTGAGAGTTTAGCAGGCCTAAAAAACCAAATGGAGTATTTATGCGGAGAAGGATAACTTCCACAACTACGATAAGGTCTAGATCCTGCAAAGCGACACCTACTTTGCAATGTCAATAGGAATATGAACATTTTATGAGGGTACATAAGTGTCTGTAAGATTCAGGTCTCAGATAAGATAAGATGTACCAAGGCTATCAATTCTCACCTACTTTTCTGGATTAAAGGAGAGCTGTTTCCTAAACCAAGTTCTATGAGTTCATGCTTTTCACTTTGATTACAATACCTTTAGCCTGTTCTGAAAACAGCCAAACTAGATGAACCGTAAGTATAGCATAAAAGGCCCTGAAACTTCAGTCTCAGCAATTCACCAGAGACATGTCTTAGCTGAACAAAACACAGCACTTCAAATCTGGCAGAATTTACTGACAACTATTGAAAGCAGCACTGCTGAAATCGACCAGTCAGCCCAAGAAGAGCCGTATTTGTTAGCCAGAGTCACCCTTCTCTGCTTTACATCCAAGCTAAATGCTTATATTTAATATTCTTTCATATTTCTGAATATGGTATCCTAAATAGGAACAGTCCCGAGAAAGCCGCAGAGGAAAAGGACAAATGTCATTGTGTATTTTTGCAAAAAAATGCTTCAGGCTGTTGAAACATTTATGATTCTTGAGTAGCTATTTGGATCTGGCAAAACAAGGGCACTATGCATAATTCTCCTTTAAATACACAACTTCAGCAAAATGCTACTCTAATTTACTCCCCCAAAGTAGCTTACTTTGGATAGCAAGGTTTTGCTGTAAAAGAATAATTTATTACATAGCAAATCATACTTTCTTAAAATTCTTCATTTCTGAGATGTTGGCAGAGATTTTTAAGAAATATATCTAAGAAAGCAATTCAGTAGCATGGCAGTTGACCATCTTCAATAACAGTTAGGCTCTTTTCAATAGTCATTCCAATAAGAAAAGCACAGTACTGGAATCATCTCATTCTAAACAGCACAAGTATGCACAGCTTCCCACAGGCAGGCAGCAGGATTTCCACAAGGAGACAAAAGAATAGGCAAGTGTTCAACAAATTTTGGAGATTAAGAAAATTGCACTTATTTTAAATTTTCAATAGCAGCACATGAGAACCAGGTCAGGCTATTCAATCACAGTTCAGAAAATAAATTGCCTAATTTTCAAAAGCTTTCAGTATTAATTTAACTCTGCTCTCACTGAAGTCATTGGGAACTGCTAACAGGTTTCAGCGTGAGAGTCAGATGAGCCTCAAGCAATATTAGAAATCTGATCTTCAAAGTCTGCCACCTTGGTCATTGCTCAATATATATTATATTCAAGTACACATGTACACGGTGTTTCTTGCCTTCTCTTTCTTTCTCCCAAAACACACAGATGAATGCACTCACACACAGAACAACCGAAATGAAAATTTGAAGTACTCATGTGATTTCTATCTGTATGAATTTCTCCCATTCAGGAAAAACAAAAACAAACAAAACAAAAAGAAAAAAAAACCACAAGAAACAGTACACCAATCTATTTCAACCACTTTGTGGGTAGACCAGCAAACTTTGTAATCATGGATTTCAGAAAGCACATCTTTTAAGCGCTACATACATATCTGTCCCATAACATTGTTCATAGTTCCACAACTTGGAACGTAGCCTTTCAATAACCCAAAAGAATATGTCTGTTTTTAAAGCAGGTACAGTGCCGATTAAGCTGCCAGGAAAGGTAAGCAGTTACCTTTATGGATTCCAGCACTGCTGCTGGAGTAAGACAGAATGTTTAGAATGAAGTCCTTATCAGGACTGCCCGCTGACTTGTCTCATGGAATAAAAAAATCTATTCTCCTCCATGCTGGGATCCATGCTCAGCTCTCTGAATTTGAAAAGACATAAATAAAATTCTACATAAGTATTTCACAAGGGTTCCTGAGAAAAGGAAAATGCTGTGTGTAACAAGCAGGCACTTCTGTGAAAAATCCAAAATAGCCATCTTCACAGGATGTTATTGCTAGAGAATGAAGCCATTGCCCTATTACAATTCCTCACAGAAAAACTGGCTTTAAAAAAAATCATACATATCAGGCAATCAGTATCTACTGACCACTCAAGGCCAATCTTTCAACCTCTCAATTCTTTCAAAACCCGTAATACTTAGAGATATGTAGAGCTCCACTTGCCGAACATTCCCTAGACTGTTTGGCTGGGGTCTGCACCTCAGAATACAAGTTTCTGAGAATAGGCCCCCTCTCTGTCTCTTTTCTGTACTGTGTCACACCTCTTGGGCAGTCTTCATCTCCCTTTCCCTATTACCCTCTGAGAACAGCACCAGTCAGAATTGCTGCTCTCATCATCGAGACCCATGCTAGGCCGCCAGGCTGCCCTACAGCATACGCACTGTCTTCCCATACATCCATGTCCTCCCCAGTTTTGAGGTTACTCCTTCACGTGTAATAGCAAAGCCAGCAAACATGCAGATTTTGACAAGATTTCCACATACAGTTCTTTTTGGGAGAGCAGAAGAGCCTCACATATAAATATACATATATATAGATACAAACCCATGCATGTGCATGCACGCGCACGTGCACACACATACACACAAAGACATTAAAAATCCATATCCATTTCCCTTTCCTGAACCTCTGTCTGGGCTCAGGTCTCATGGGTCAGTTCTCTCTCAGATACATCCTTTTGAGTAGCCAACAATTTTTTTCTAACAGTTCACGCTCATTTCTTGAAATGTGTTTTTCCCTTTTCCCCTCCAAATCAGTTACTTGCCCACGGCAGGCTGCACAATGAATTTCCTTCCTCATACCTTTCCAGTTAAAGTCATTCATTCCCTCACTAAAGCATCTTTTAAAATGGTTTCTATAATTTTTTTCTTTATAACCCCAGCCATCCTTCCGCTGGTGTCCTTACAAGGGCCTCAGTCTCCAGCACATAAATGGAAAGCCAATCAGGATTCATATATTTTATATACACAGATTACGCAAGTAATTTTTCAGTAATAATTTTCCAGTAATACTTTACTGTTCACTGTTTCTTTTGGTTACCTTTACTTTGCACAGAAAATGGTTCAACTCAGCCCTGCGCCTATATGCACACGTCCGGGTGCTGCCCGAATCTGCTGTCAGACTACAGCATTCTAAGCAAAACCTGAAGTAAATGTAAGCAGTTTTCAAGTTTCTCCAGGACCGTCGTTTGTGTGACAGAACCTTTTATGTTAACTCCCAGACATATCTAGCAAGCATTTAACATTGATTTTGCTTACACAGGCAATATCCTGTTAAAGCCAGCAAAAGGAAGAGAATCAAAAGACCCTCTCTACACAGACTAGGCTTTGATTAATCCTGGGTAGTTCTTCAGAGGTTAGAAACTCAGCCCAACATGTGACTTTTTGAAATTAGAATTGTACAACAAGATTAAAAAAGAGGCATGCTATGCTAATAAGAGAAAAGAGAAGATGTTAGAAAAGATACAGTGGGTTTTTTTAAGGTCTAAAACATCAGTTTCATTTAGGATTTCAGAGTTCAATATATCATAGTATGGAGGATAAGTTCCATTTATTGCTAAGGTCAATCAGAGCTTAAAATGCTACATAGACATTTTTTGATGCTGGATATCATATTTGAGGTAGGTAAATTACTCATCATACAATGGATAAGTAAACTGAGGCACAGAAGTTCATGTTCTTGGCTGGAATCACACAGTATTAAGCAAAGCCTACTTTAAAAAACATAAAGTACTTCACTTTTAGAAATTATTGTTGATGAAAATCAAGTACCTAATTATAATCAAGTAGTAACAAGTTAAGCTGTCACGTGAGAGTAAAAACGAGAAACACACTGAAACCTGCAGGCTGGTTTTCTGGATGCAATATATATGGGCTTGGAGTGCTTTCCAAATTATAAACTGTCATTAAAGCATTATCTAAAATCAGG